>NW_028176460.1:0-5000 GCF_949987555.1 Borostomias antarcticus
GGATATAGAGATGTATTAGAAGCGTATATTTCCCACAGGTCACAAAACAAACCAAATATTGACGACCTCCCATATCTGCTGGAGAACCGCAATGTTTGATCACAGAAGCTAGACTGTGACCTGCTACGATAAGAAAAGGGCAGCCAGTTGCACACGAACCCCACTGTAAATATTAATAATATCTATCTTTTTACTTAATACAGTACTTTTACTAATGGACTCTCTCTGGACTGACAGGGAGCCCCTACCAGCTCATTCCTTCATAATGACTAGAAAATGGATTGTAAACAAACCAAATTGATCCATTTTATCCATGGTTTAACGCTGTAAAGATTATATGTAGAATTGTTGTGAAGTTTATAATCTACCTTAATCTTAAGCATTGAAATTTACCAAGTTACCAACCATTTTCTGTAATTTCACACTTCCCTTATTTTGCTTAATTCATTTGATGATATAAATATAAACACTTAAGCACAGCACTAATAGACCTATGAATATGCATCAGCCTCATCATCTCAGTGCTTAGAGATGCCTGATTGGATGTCAGGTGTTTATCTGATTAGCATAACTATCCCCTCCCCCAACACCTGTTAGTGCTCTCCTCTCCGCTGCTGCTGGTTGCTGGGCCAGCACACACACACACACACACACACACACACACACACACACACACACACACACACACACACACACACACACAGCCGACTGACCAGATGCCACACTGTCCGGATTCCATGAACTCTTGCACTCATGTATTTATGATGTTCCTAATGACCTCCATTAATCTCATGTGCAGCTGAATCAATGGACTGGCTAGAAGCATTATCTGGATGGCTAGGCTAGCAGGAGTATCTGGATGGCTAGGCTAGCAGGAGTATCTGGATGGCTAGGCTAGCAGGAGTATCTGGATGGCTAGGCTAGCAGGAGTATCTGGATGGCTAGGCTAGCAGGAGTATCTGGATGGCTAGGCTAGCATGAGTATCTGGATGGCTAGGCTAGCAGGAGTATCTGGATGGCTAGGCTAGCAGGAGTATCTGGATGGCTAGGCTAGCAGGAGTATCTGGATGGCTAGGCTAGCATGAGTATCTGGATGGCTAGGCTAGCATGAGTATCTGGATGGCTAGGCTAGCAGGAGTATCTGGATGGCTAGGCTAGCAGGAGTATCTGGATGGCTAGGCTAGCAGGAGTATCTGGATGGTTAGGCTAGCAGGAGTATCTGGATGGCTAGGCTAGCAGGAGTATCTGGATGGCTAGGCTAGCAGGAGTATCTGGATGGTTAGGCTAGCAGGAGTATCTGGATGGCTAGGCTAGCAGGAGTATCTGGATGGCTAAGCTAGCAGGAGTATCTGGATGGCTAAGCTAGCAGGAGTATCTGGATGGCTAGGCTAGCAGGAGTATCTGGATGGCTAGGCTAGCAGGAGTATCTGGATGGCTAGGCTAGCAGGAGTATCTGGATGGCTAGGCTAGCAGGAGCATCTGGATGGCTAGGCTAGCAGGAGTATCTGGATGGCTAGGCTAGCAGGAGTATCTGGATGGCTAGGCTAGCAGGAGTATCTGGATGGCTAGGCTAGCAGCATTATCTGGATGGCTAGGCTAGCAGGAGTATCTGGATGGCTAGGCTAGCAGGAGTATCTGGATGGCTAGGCTAGCAGGAGTATCTGGATGGCTAGGCTAGCAGGAGTATCTGGATGGCTAGGCTAGCAGGAGTATCTGGATGGCTAGGCTAGCAGCATTATATGGATGGCTAGGCTAGCAGGAATAGCTGGCTGGCTAGTCTGGAGTTGGGTATGTGTGGGCATGGGTATGCATGTATGATGTAGGCCTATGAGCGTGTGTGTGTGGTAGGGATGCACCGAGACCTCATTGTCAGTATCTGTAGTTCAATCAACATTATTATCTGTATTTGTATGTTTTCGGATAGAAACCAGAAGTGGGCATGGTTTATAACGGAAGTTGTGTTAAATCGTATTTTCTAATAACGTAATATTGATTGGCAATGCAATTTTTGAGCATTCAAAGCATCAAATTGATTTCATATCGGGATATAATTAGTTCTGAAATATCTCCAAGTTCGAATCCGCCCACTAAAGGTTTGCTGATTCTAAATTGAAGTTTTCAATGGAGTGCAACGAGTTGACAATTCTGTCCGATATCCGGATAACTCAACTGAGATGTGTTGGAAACCAACTGTCAAATTCATGTATATATTATGGCATATTTCAGATGCCAGCTGTCACATGACTAGCAATGTTCGCTTTCAGAGTCAGGACACCATGAAGCTAAACGGAGTTTGGACATGAATGAAGTGCGCTGCTAAATGTGCAGCACTGTTTTAAAACTTAGCAGCTGTGCTACAACAATGCAGGCAGCAGTACCACATATGTAGTAATCATTACCAAGCCACATTTCATCTCGGAGTGTAGCCTATTTTTGGAAGTTATTGTGTAGTTGACAATAACGTTACGTTATGGCTCAAGCCATGTTTTTTCCCCAAAATCTTACTGCAATGGGTATAAAGTCTGCCGGTGGAACGTGTGTGTGTATGTGTATGTGTGTGTGTGTGTATGTGTGTGTGAGAGTGTGTGGGTGTGCGTGCATGTGTTTGTGCGTGTGTGTGTGTGTATGTGTGTGTGAGAGAGACTTTGTGGGTGTGCGTGCATGTGTTTGTGCTTGTGTGTGTGTGTGTGTGTATGTGTGTGAGAGAGAGAGTCAGTGGGTGTGCGTGCATGTGTTTGTGCGTGTGTGTGTGTATGTGTGTGTGAGAGAGAGTGTGTGGGTGTGCGTGCATGTGTTTGTGCGTGTGTGTGTGTGTGTGTGTGTGTGTGTGTGTGTGTGTGTGTGTGAGAGAGAGTTTGTGGGTGTGCGTGCATGTGTTTGTGCGTGTGTGTGTGTGTGTGTGTGTGTGAGAGAGAGTTTGTGGGTGTGCGTGCATGTGTTTGTGCGTGTGTGTGTGTGTGTGTATGTGTGTGTGAGAGAGTTTGTGGGTGTGCGTGCATGTGTTTGTGCGTGTGCGTGTGTGTGTGTGTGTGTGTGTGTATGTAAACTGATGAGATCCGCCCATGATAAACACTCGGCAACACCGTGGGGAAATCACAGCCCTGAACGCAGCCCGGAGGTTGTGTGTCAGAACGACCACTCTCAGAAGGCTTAATCACTAGGTACACACACACACACACACTCACTCACTCACTCAGTCACTCACTCATACGTACACACACACACACACTCTCTCTCTCTCTAAAAGCTAAATGACAGGCTTCACCGTGCCAGGGGAATTCCATGGTCAGATCACAGTTGGATACATTACATTTGAGCAAGGGTTGTGCATTACATGTGGCTTCAGTCTGTACATTTAGCATCTCCCACTTCTGCAGTGTGTGTGTGTGTGTGTGAGAGAGAGAGAGAGAGTGTGTGTGTGTGTGTGTTTGCAAGCTAGCCGTACCTCAGCATGTGCGTGTTTCGCTAGGAAGTCAGCTAGCTAACGTGACAACACTCTATCTGTCAATTTAACTCATGCATCCTGGGTAGTGCGATGTAATTGACCACCTCTCTTTCAGCTCCTACTTGGGAGTCCAAGGCAGTCTCACGATGTTTACCCAAATAGCTTCATGACGATTTGTCAGTCAACTCTCCTGTATACAAGAATGCCGGTAGTGATTTATTGGCTGCAATAGCATTCACAATGTCTACCGCAAAATATTTAAATTTGGCACCGTTTTTTCAATAACAAAAACAAATTGACCCTCGTTGAGATGGAGGTCATTCGGTCGGTGCCGGCGTTTTTCAATACCCAACCCTGATCACAGGGCAAACCACTGAACACACACACACACACACACACACACACAGCTGTACAGCAGAGATCATCTCTAGAAGTGGCCATATTGACAGCACACCAGCAGACCTTACGGCGCTATAGCCATGAGTAACCGTGTGTTATTACCATGCTAATAGCCATGTGTAGCCATGTGTTATTAACATGCTAATAGCCATGTGTAACCGTGTGTTATTAACATGCTAATAGCCATGTGTAGCCGTGTGTTATTACCATGCTAATAGCCATGTAGCCGTGTGTTATTATCATGCTAATAGCCATGTGTAGCCGTGTGTTATTACCATGCTAATAGCCATGTGTAGCCGTGTGTTATTACCATGCTAATAGCCATGTGTAGCCATGTGTTATTGCCATGCTAATAGCCACGTGTAGCCATGTGTTATTACCATGCTAATAGCCACGTGTAGCCGTGTGTTATCATGAAGGTTAAAGCTCCTTAATCATCATTAGAACAATACTGGTTATCAGGTCACACACATTAATCATGTCAAATACAATTATCATCAGAGTACCATTAGAAGTATCATTACCATTATCATCTTTGATGAGCAACATCAAGATGTGTGCGTATGTGTGTGTGTGTGTGTGTGTGTGCGTCTTTCTCTGTAGGAGTGTAATGTTTCTAGTTGTCGTACCTTTTAATAATTTACTGCTGTATCCTCTGCTTTTCATCATTTCGACTAGGGTGAGATAGCAGGTCAAAGAGTGGTGTAAATGTGTGTGTGTGTGTGTGTGTGTGTGTGTGTGTGTATCTGCTGTACTCTAAACCTCTCTCCCACATCCACCATTACAGCAGTCTACATTATTCATGGAGCAGACGGGGGTCTTGGTCCTAACAAGCAGACACACACACACACACACACACACACACACACACACACACACACACACACACACACACTCTCTCACAAACCAGCCTGGTCTCACTTGGCAGACTTCAGAATTCAACGTTTGTCCATTGCCTCCAAACATCATCTCTAGACGGCATCATACAGTTATAAACGTCGGCAGACGACGTGGGATAGGCTAACATTAGCTAGCATTAGCTACTGTTCTTATAGCTACTGTTGGCATTAGCTAGCTAGCTCAAGCATCATCCACATCAACACAGGGGATAGACGTGGATACAGGGATCAGGCTAATTCACGAAACTGGACCCAGG
>NW_028176459.1:0-2500 GCF_949987555.1 Borostomias antarcticus
GAGAGTTAATCAAACACACCCGAAAAAAACACTTCAAAGTAATCATTTCAAACTTATCCATATATATAAATATATATATATACAGAGTTCACAGAGAGCTGCTGTGTTGTCGTTACCTGTGTGAACATGGGCTTTCCGTTCTGCGTTACCATGGTGCACTGGTCACAGTCCAGCGATACGAAGTTACTGTGGAAGGACTCCTTAGGGTGCTTCAGGACGTAGAACAGCTCAGTAGCGCCGCCCTCAAAGATACTCCGGAAGTACCGCGGGATCAACGTCCTTCCAATGGCTGCAGATACAAGATCATGTAGATACACACATTTCCTGTGAGACAATCCTGTTCCATTTATGTCAGAGAGTAGAGAGAGCAGTATGGAAGTGAACAGAGGAAGTACAATCCCATCATCTCTCAGATGGTCCCCATGTATAACGGTGGGTAGAGGGTTAGCCCTAACCCTAACCCTGTATAACGGTGGGTAGAGGGTGAGCCCTAACCCTAACCCTCTCAGCCCTAACCCTAACCCTAACCCTAACCCTCTCAGCCCTAACCCTAACCCTAACCCTAACCCTCTCAGCCCTAACCCTAACCCTAACCCTAACCCTAACCCTCTCAGCCCTAACCCTAACCCTCTCAGATGGTCCCCATGTATAACGGTGGGTAGAGGGTTAGCCCTAACCCTAACCCTGACCCTAACCCTCTCAGATGGTCACCCTGTATAACGGTGGGTAGAGGGTTAACCCTAACCCTCTCAGCCCTAACCCTAACCCTCTCAGATGGTCCCCATGTATAACGGTGGGTAGAGTGTCCAGTCACATCATCTCTCAGATGTCTGCTGTCTTACTGTAGCGCTTGGGACCGTCCTCCAGGCAGAAGGTGATGGTCAACATGTATAAAGGTGGGTAGAGGGTTAACCCTAACCCTCTCATGCTGTCTTACTGTAGCGCTTGGGACCGTCCTCCAGGCAGAAGGTGATGGTCAACATGGCGTCATCCTCAAAGAACTCGGTGGTGAAGGCGTCCCACCAAAGGTTGTCACAGTCCTGGAGGGGCGAACGATACGTCCAGTTAAAGAGAAGTAAAGGGAACATGCATGTTTAGCCCTGTTTTAAGGTTACTTATGATCATACACAATGGTTCAGATCAAAACGTTGACAAAACTAGCACTTTTGAGAAAGTCTGATAATTGCTCTACCACCGTTTTGGTCATACAATGGATGTGGGTGGGCACCGTGAAAAATCACTCAAAAACATGTTAAACTCTCAATTTCAAAGACAAGAAGTGTCTTTGGAGAAGAAATCTCACCTATTTATCACATTCAATTCAATGTAAAGCTTTATTTAGTCAGGTGAAACCCATTGTGACCAGGGTCTCATTCACAATTGTAGGGAGTAAGATGGACCAATCAGGGAACGTCTCTCACCTCCGTCCAGTTAGGGTAAGGGTTAGGCTTAGAGGGTTAGGGTTAGAGGGTTAGGGTTAGAGGGTTAGGGTTAGAGGGTTAGGTTACGCTCTCACCTCCGTCCAGTTCTGGAGTCGCTTGTTGAGCTCAAATATCCTGTAGTCTGTTTGGTTCCCGTACGGAGTGGGTCTCCTGAAACACACCAACATTCACACAATATAAACACAATATAAACACATCAACATAAACACATCAACATTCACACAATATAAACACACCAACATTCACACAATATAAACACAATATAAACACATCAACATAAACACATCAACATTCACACAATATAAACACATCAACATTCACACAATATAAACACACCAACATTCACACAATATAAACACACCAACATTCACACAATATAAACACATCAACATTCACACAATATAAACACATCAACATTCACACAATATAAACACATCAACATTCACACAATATAAACACATCAACATTCACACAATATAAACACATCAACATTCACACAATATAAACACACCAACATAAACACATCAACATTCACACAATATAAACACACCAACATTCACACAATATAAACACATCAACATTCACACAATATAAACACATCAACATTCACACAATATAAACACATCAACATTCACACAATATAAACACATCAACATTCACACAATATAAACACACCAACATTCACACAATATAAACACACCAACATTCACACAATATAAACACATCAACATTCACACAATATAAACACATCAACATTCACACAATATAAACACACCAACATTCACACAATATAAACACATCAACATTCACACAATATAAACACATCAACATTCACACAATATAAACACATCAACATTCACACAATATAAACACATCAACATTCACACAATATAAACACATCAACATTCACACAATATAAACACATCAACATTCACACAATATAAACACATCAACATTCACACAATATAAACACATCAACATTCACACAATATAAACACATCAACATTCACACAATATAAACACATCAACATTCACACAATATAAACACATCAACATTC
>NW_028176459.1:7500-12500 GCF_949987555.1 Borostomias antarcticus
CCTGGGGGTCTGGAGGTCTGGAGGGCCAGGGTCGTCTCTCAAACACAGAGGGACCACAGAGGGAGAATAACATGACCTCACAGCCCCTGGGGAGCCGCTAGCAAACACTGACCACTGAGATACAGGTCAGTGTGGGGTAGGAGGAGGTACACGGAGTATGGGTTAGCCCTAACCACTACCCACTTCTTTATCCATGGACCCACATCACTAATGTAAACACTGCTACAGTACACTGGTTCAGTCACCCCTACACCCCTGACACAGGTGCACGCTTGCATTGTAACTTATATTAGGCTAACATAGCTGTCCAACTTCCTGGAGCCACAGGACCTGGGTGGTTGTAGTCTGGGAGCTAGCGTTAGAAGCGTAAGCAGCGTTAGCAGCGTTAGCAGCGTAAGCAGCGTAAGCAGCGTTAGCAGCGTAAGCAGCGTTAGCAGCGTAAGCTATGGGCTCAGTCCACGGTACGACAGATCCAGCTAACGAGCTAGCATGCGTGTTGATGAGCTCCTTCATCGGGAGGTGGGTTATACTAAGCCAGGTTATACTAAGCCTGCATGCAAACAAACCACTTCTCTTGCGATGTGCAGCTCGACCCGTAATGTTACCTGCAGAGAAGAGTCCGACCCGCTCGGTCCTTAGCTCGCTGCTACTCCGATCCGCAGATCTCTGTTATTTACTTCTCCTCTCTGAACCAGACAGGGTTAGAGGGTGATCGGACGCGTATCCTCCCGTTTCAACGATATTTTCTCCACTGGCTGACTGTTACTTTCCAAGAGCCCCAGTCAGAGCTTCAGAGAGGGGAAGGGAACCAGCCTCTTTGTTCCCAGGCAGACTCGAACAATGGCCCCCGCTAGAGTCTACTTCCCCCTCCTCCTCCCGCTAGTATCCACTTCCCCCTCCTCCTGCTCCTCCTCCCGCTAGGATCTACTTCCCCCTCTCCTCTCTGCCCCCCTCCCTCCTCCACTAGTATCCACTTCCCCCTCCTCCCCCTCCTCCTCCTCCCGCTAGGATCTACTTCCCCCTCCTCCTCCTCCTCCCCCCCTCCTCCTCCCGCTAGGATCTACTTCCTCCTCTCCTCTCCGCCCCCCCCTCCTCCCTCTCTCTCTCTCTCGCTCTCTCTCCCTCTCTCTCTCTCTCTCTCTCTCTCTCTCTCTCTTCTCTCTCCCCCTCTCTCTCTCTCTCTCTCTCTCTCTCCTCTCTCTCTCTCTCTCTCTCTCTCTCTCTCAGTCTCTCTCTCTCTCTCGACTACCCTCAACACTGTTCAATCTCTCTCTCGCTCTCTCTCCCTCTCTCTCCCTCCCTCTCTCTCTCTCTCTCTCTCTTCTCTCTCTCTCTCTCTCTCTCTCTCCCTCTCTCTCAGTCTCTCTCTCTCGACCACCCTCAACACTGTTCAATCTCTCTCTCTCGACCACCCTCAACACTGTTCAATCTCTCTATCTCTCTCTCTCTCTCACACACTCTCTCTCTCTGTCTCTCTCTCTCTCTCTCTCTCTCTCTCTAGCACCCTCAACACTGTTCAATCTCCCCGCAGTCCGTCAGAGGCGAGATCGGGTTGCCTGGCCAGCTACACCCCTCCCCCCAACTACATCACTGCTGAGGCACACAACACAAGCACGCAACACAAGGCACAATACTAGCAACGGGATTTCTAACAGACGAGTAACGTTTAAGGAAGCACAGTAGTCGAAACAAATTAATCCACCAGCTTTCTCATTCATTCATTCATTCGTTCGTTCGTTCGTTCGTTCGTTCGTTCGTTCATTCATTCATTCATTCAAGATTCAATGCTTCATCCAATGCATCATCAGTCATTCATCATCATTAATTCATTCATCAGTGTATTGTTACTTTCTGTTTTTGTTGTTGTTCTGGTTGTATAACCTATAGGTATTGATGTGGGCTGTTATGTATCTGGCTCTCTAGCTGTGTTCTTTCACAGTGCATTAGATGGGGTTATACTGGTCTAGAGTAGACCCAATACTGGTCTAGAGTAGACCCAATACTGGTCTAGAGTAGACCCTTCTTTCGTGTAACGTCAGAGGTCCAACTCGGTGTCGTGTAGCCATGCCAGCATCTCGGGTCCTAGGTCAAAGAGGCTGGCTTCCGAGGGTGGTCTGTACAAGGGGCAAGTGGTGATTATATGTTCGGCTGTCTGTTCAGGGTCACCGCACTCGCATGCCGCACTGTCTGCCAGGCCCCACTTCTTCATCGATGTTTTAAAACGACCAACCCCAGTTCGCAGGCGGTTCAGTGTGGTCCATTGCCGGCGTGGTAGGTCGTCTCCTCCTATGGCGCCACCTCCTGGGTCCCAGATGTAGTGATGGACGCGGGAGGGCCCTGCTGACTGCCACTCCTGCTTCCAAGCTGCTGCCAGCCAAGCATCTCTGGAGATGTCCTCAGAGATGGAATTGAGCATCTCTTGCGCTGCCTTGTTGTAGGGGTGGCGGGATTTGAGTCTGCTTGGAGGAGCCGCTGTTGTTGTGGTGTTGTGCAGGATGTGCCACTCATATCTTTTTGCTTTCCTGGCCAGGGCGAGGGTGGCAGCCTCCCGTCGGAGGCCGGCCGGGGCTATTCCCGCGAGGACTGGCAAGAGGGACACTGGGGTAGGCTTCAGGCATCCAGTAATTATTCGGAGGGCACTGTTTATAGCCACGTCAACTTTGCTTGTATGAGGGCTTCTGCACCAGACTGGGGTGCAGTATTCCGCTGCAGAGAAGACCAGAGCTTGGGTCGATATTCGCAGAGTCTTAGCGGATGCTCCCCAGGTTATTCCCGTAAGGCGGCGGATCAGCGCAACCCTAGATGTAACTTTGGCCTTGACTTCTTCTAGATGTTGTCTGAAGGTCAGGGTCCGGTCCAGACGCACACCGAGGTACTTCGGAGCTTGCTGCACCTCCAGGCGTTTGTTGTCGACACGCACCTCCAGTTCCCTCTTTGCTTCTCTGGTGCTTAGATGGTATGCTGCTGCAACTGTCTTTCCGATGCTGAGCTGTAGACGCCACCTTCGAAGGTATGCTACCAGAGTGCCCATATCTTTGTTAAGGCCATCTTCCATCGCCTTCCACGTTGGACGTCTCAGCATGATGGCAAGATCGTCTGCATAGCCGTACTTTCTGGATGTTGTGTCAGGTAGGTCATGTATGTAGATGTTGAACAGCATCGGTGAGAGAACTGACCCCTGCGGAACGCCGTTCCTCAGTCTTCTGAGTCTACTGCGCTGGCCACTGCTGGTCTGGAGGACGAAGCTGCGGTTGGAAAGTGTCTCCATGATGAACTTCACCATGTGCCGGTCTGGAATTATCCTCAACAGCTTCAGGTGGAGACCACAGTGCCACACGGTGTCGTATGCGGCAGTCAGATCCAGGTACACTACCCCAGCTTTCTCGTTGTCCTGGAAGCTGTCCTCGATGTCCTGAGCGAGTAGTGTTACCTGGTCTGCTGTTGATCTTCCACGACGGAAACCAGCTTGTTCCCGTGGGAGCTGTGAGTCAACCACTGGCTCGATGCGGCTATGGATCATCCTCTCCAAGATTTTAAATGGGACACAGAGCAGCGAGATGGGCCGGTATGATTTGGGGTCTTCCGCAGGTTTATTTGGCTTTGGCAGAGCTATGACGGAGGCACGGCGCCAAGTCTTTGGGAGCTTTAACCTCTGGTAGCACGATGTGAAGAAAGCACAGAGCCAGCGAGATGTTGTTGTGCTCTGGTGGATGACGAACTCCGGGTGGATGTTGTCACTGCCTGGAGATTTTCCTGGCTTGAGTTTACTCATGGCCTCACTGAGTTCCTCTTCCGTAAAGTCTCCCGAGATGTTGGGATCGACACTGGCTGCTCTCAAGATGCAAGACACCTCACGCGATGTCTGTCGGGCAAAGTCTTTGTCTGCATCCGAGAAACGGCCGTTCTTCAGGAGCTGGGATGCGATGGCATCAGCTGTGACTGGGCAGCTGGAAGGTGTTGTGTTTCTGCCAGTAAGCTGGTTGATGGTCTGCCACGCCTTGCGACTAGAGTGGGTGAAGTCGATCGATTCAACGACTTCTGTCCATCTGGTCCTGCGGGTGACGTCCAGCCTCTGGGTCAGAGCTGCTGCAGTCATGTCCACCTCTTCTCTGGAACTAGCCCTCTGGTGGTCACACAGAAGGCGGCTGCACTCCTTGTCCCAACCTGGGATGTAGCTCCTGTTGTAGCAACGTGGGATGGCCTTCTTTGCCGCACCCAGGAGGATCCGGCAGTAGGCTGTGTAGGCCGCATCCGCATCCACTGACTCTGGGTCAGGCAGGCCAGCTGACCTTCTTTCCGTCTCCTCAGCATACAACACCCAGTTGGCCTTACGGAAGTTCCATCTTTTGACAGGTTTCCCTGGTACCGGCTGCACCAGTGATGGAACTTTAACGATGGCTGGTCGGTGATGTGAATGGGGAAACCTGTCCAGGACGCATCTCTCCGGTTTGGGGTCGTTACTGCGGCAGATGGCGAAGGCCAAGTCCGGGTTGGTGGAGGTATTCCAGCGTGAAGAGTAGAAAGATGGAGGCTCCTTGGGGTCATACAGCAGCAGGGCATCGGTGTTGGAGGCCCATTCGCTCAGTGCTACTCCATTAGGTGTTGTGTGATTATAACCCCAGTCTGTGTGTTGACAGTTGAAGTCACCTGCATAGATGGCGGGTGCAGGTACTGATGGGAGTGATGTTACAGACAGCTCCGATGGTGGGGGCTTGTACACATTGATGACTGATGTCTCCTGGATTTTTGTAACCAGCCATTCGATGTTGGAGCCTGGTGGTGATTGGCTAGTGGCTGACCAGCTTATTTCAGTCTGTACGAAGGTTGCCACACCGTGTTGCTTGCTGTGGGTGGACCCAGCCAGATGGAACCCAGGGATCTTGAGGATGTTGTTGGATGTGCAGTGTGTCTCCTGCAGGAGCAGAACCACTGCCCCAGTGGAATTAGCCAGGTGACGCAGGACTTCGAGTTTGGCGATGGTAAGGCCCTCAACATTGAGT
>NW_028176458.1:2500-10000 GCF_949987555.1 Borostomias antarcticus
CCATTTGGAATGTTTATCTTTTGTTATTTTAAGAACAGGCTTAAAAGATGCATCTTACGCAGGAAGAAAGAATTATGCAAACATACTATTACCGGTAATGATACTTTAAGGATACTGTGGATAGAACTGTTGCATTTTGAACCGTTGCATTTAAAACAAGCTGCTTGTAAATTAAATGTGTTCTCACGTGATTCAGTGCTTGGCCTTGGACTCATATTTCTTGTTGGAACAGGTAGCATCTAGCAGGGCCTTCTCTTTAGGCACATTGGTGTAAAACTCCTGGCATGTCCATGTCATGTAGGTCACCTTCACATATATTTCGCTTTTGATTAGTTCAACGCTGCAGCGGTTCAGTTGATCGCTTCCACTCATCAATACACAGTTGGGGCTTGGTATCCTGTGCGGGTTGCGAGTGTGGCGCCGAGGTACAAACCGCAGACCACGTCATCCAGGACTGTCCGATATACCAGACACCCAACGGAATGCGTGGCCTGGCGGTCGTGGATGACAAAACGATGACATTGTTCCTGGAGGTGTGCCCGGATATATAGCCCGGGTATATAGCCCTGGTGACCCCCTCACCCAGGCTCGGGGTGGTAAAAGGATAGCCCCTCGGCCCCGAGCCTGGGGTAGACGACGAATCAACCAACCTACCCAAACAAAGAAGAAGTTGATCGCTCCAAGCCCCCACCATCAATGAAAACAGTCTCTCCACAAAAGTGCTGGTGACCGGGATGCTTAATGCGAAGGATACCAAAGTAGTCACGCTTGGCGTAGTTATGTGCTTGAGCAGTGCTGTCCACTTTGTTGTGACAGGATCTCTCATCGCTGCGACTTCTCTCACCCGTGGCAACAGAACACAGTACTCATAAGAGCTCCAGCTGCTTTGCTAAGTTCTTGGAAGCCGACTTCTCCCTTGAGAGCCAAACCAAACCATTTGTTTAGGTAAGCAGGCGCTCTCTGATAGAATGTTAGAAAAGTATGTTTGATTACAGCAGCATGTGCAGTAGGAAACTGTAGGAGAGCACTGGTGTCGAATCCGCAGAAGCGATCCTTTAACCTTTGTTCAAGTTTCAGTATTAGATTGGTCCTCAGCTCGAAAAGCTCACAGACAAATTGTCTCATTGCCCTGAACTTCAAGGGCTGCGTCGAAAAAATCTTTAGGCTATTCAGCAAAAACACCAGGTACAGTATGCCTGAAGATCACAGGACATTCCCTCGCCATCATCTTCATTTGCAAACAACTTCCACAGTCTTGGTGGGCAGCTGTATTCTCCAAGGGACAAGAAGTAACTTTTCACAGCAGTCGTGTCACAAAATGAAAAATATCCTTCGGCTCTTGGACATCTTTAGCGGATACTGAAATGTGGTTGTATATTTTCGTGACTGCAGTCTTGACTCTTGTCCACTTTATATTTCTCAGCTGCATTCCTCACACAATTTATGCAGAATGTGGGCCACACATTTGTCTTTGATGATTGCTCCATTCTTGTATTTTGAAGCAATAACAACTGTCTTGTTTACTGTTGTTATTGCTTCAATTTCTGTACACAGATTTTTGTACCCCGTAATTCCCGCTGGCATTATCTGCTGAGTATGCAGAGACTCGTTCTAGCCTCAGGTTGCTTTCCTTGAACCTCGTAGCCACCTTGTTAAATATCACAGTAGAGTTGTCCTTGTGGTCGTCGTAAAAGTCCAAGTTTGTTCTGCATGCCAAGTTCTGGGGTGTGAAATCACACAATATGAATAGTTTGGTAGTTCCATGGTTTGATGCATCAGACGCAATTGAGAAATATGGAAGATAATCTGGTTTGTCTGCAACCATTGGTGTGTTGATGTTCTTCAAACGTGTCTCCACAGACGTAGGTGCAAGTATATCAGTAACGTTTGCTGCCATCTTGGTGCATCCGCATGCTAGTTTCATAGCTATCTCTGAATCGGGGAACATGACAGGGGAAAGTTTAGACCCACAATCGCCAGATCTATATCATATAAGATAAGACATGCTGCATGTTATGGTAGACACTGGTCACCTCAGCCACTGTGACCTTGTCTGTGTTGACATCGTTTGGTTTTGAGAGAAAGCTTGTCAGACTAGTGTTAGCAATCCTTTGATGTGCATGTGCCTCACCATCGCCAAGCCTCTTGTAATGTTATGTTATTTTTATTTGTAATGCGCCCATCCAATGTTTACATCAGCCCGGGGCGCCGCCCGCAGAAAACGAAATAAGGGAAACAGCAATAACCACAGTCAGACAATCAATCAAACAGACAGACACAGCTAGAAGGGATCCAAGACATGTAATCCACTCATACACACCACAACAACAAACCAGCTCAAGAATTACTTGCAGCAAACTTGTGGGTTTTAAGTTTGGCCCTTAAAGGAGAATGCTCGTTTTTGACAACCTGGACCTTATTTACGGCATATTATAAGACGTTTGACTCACCGAGATAACTTTGGTGTAATTCGGAGGCCTGTAGAAGAAATGTAAAATCCAGTTGTTTTCATCAATCTGTCTTTATGAATCGCTAGTTGTGCTTACATAGAGCGAGGGCTTGTTGTGGTTTTTCACATGCCTCTGTAATATGATCTTTGGAAACGTCTTTAGTAACGAAATAGCTTCCCCACTTGCTCCAGCACGCATGCGCACAGTGCGCAAACCGGCTATTCTCCGTCTGTAGGCTACACTCGCGGCTCACATTCTCTACGCTACGATCGGCGTCCATCATATTCTAAGTCATCTTCTATATCCTCAAAATCTGATAAATATTCAGGCATATTGCACACAATATTCCAGGCACCAACAAGCCGATCGTAGAGTAGAGAATGTGAGCCGGGAGGTTAGCCTACAGCTGTAACGGAGAAAAGCCGGTCTGCGCGCTGTGCGCATGCGTGCTGGAGCAAGTGGGGAAGCTATTTCGTTTCTAAAGACATGAGTAGGCTACCTGACCTCACCAGACCACCACAGTGCGCCTTGATTTTAAATGCGCATTTGCTATCTTTTCTTAACCAATGACATTTCGCCAATAACAGCATTTTTTAAATAGAAGAGGGTAATTGAATCAAGGCATGAAAGGTTGGAAGTGGAACATTTTTATTACTTAATTATTATTAGACCTTTTTTTTTTTGTACCATGATCTTTGAAATGCGGGACATTGTTCTGTTCATGTGGGACGAGTGGTCACCCTAGTCATGTCCTCTTGGTCTAATGGTTGAATGGTTGAATTTGGTGAATGGACGATGGGTGTTGAATCCCCATCAAATACACCAGAATTTAGAGTTACAATCAAATGAGCAAGATAGGACAGCAACATGTTTTATTATGAAACGTCATACCGATAAAGCTTCTTGACTTCACTTGACTTGACTTTAGAGAGAGAGAGAGAGAGAGAGAGAGAGACCTTTGATCTTTAGTAATCCCTTTATCGGTGCAATTAAATTAAATTCAAGGATCAGGCCTTTTCACAGCATAAACATATAAATGATCACACACAAAAAAGTGCACATGTTCAACAACACATATAGCACACATTAAAATGCCATTAGTAGCATAGTATCATCTACTGTATATAACACCTCCCCCACCCTCCACTTGTCCACAAACTCCTCCACATTGGAGGTCATTTCACCTCTCTCCCTCCCTCTCTCGCTCTCTCTTCCTCTCTCCCTCCTCTCCCTCCCTCTCTCTCTCTCTCTCACCTTTTCCATTCATTCCCCTGGTCATAATAGGATGAGCTGGACTAATGGCTCTTCTCTGTCTGGGCCTGAAGCTGCTGTCTGAGTTTCTGAGCTGGGAGGTGGGAGGGGATTAGATATAGCTAGTCTTGTTGGCCGAGGCCTAAATTGCCCACAAACTCCCCCACATTGGAGGTCATTTAAAAAAAGGCGTACTCAACCCTCAATAGAGCTGCAACCAGCCCCCTGACCTTCAGTCCTGGGTCCACAGACCCCGCCCCTTTGATCTCATTCCTCCTCGTCAGCCAGATACCCATCTTCGCCTCCGCAAACAGGAAATTGACCAGGCTGACTCTCTCATGTCTTGTCACACTATAGCTTGGCCCTGAGACAAACCTGCGTTCCTCAAATTCCTCCCCCAGCCCCACTAACCATCGCCTCACCAGCTGGAACAGCCTCCCCAACCTGGAACATCTCAGCCCCAGGTGTTCCAGGGTCTCCTTCTCCCCACAGAAGGGACAGCCACTCGCCACTCATACATCGATACGTGCTATGTGTCCGTTTGTGGCTACAACCCCCCCCCGTGCACAATCCTCCAATACTTCTTCCAGCTTTCCTTCCTGCCTTTGGCAGTAGCGACTGTGTTGCGTCTTTAGTTCATATTTCTATATTATTGCTGCTCTCGTGTAAAATGCGATGGACGGAACTTGATTATGCGTATTGTTTGCCTTGTCCATGGCCGTGTCCGAATACCCATACTAAGGTATGCGATTGGTCATTTCGTGCGAATACCTCCTCTTTTACCGTGAACGCGCTCATAGCTAGATTGGACCAGCTGGGTCGACTTAACGAGTTGATAGCCACCGTCGTGGTACCTTTTATCCGTGATTGCGTTTGTTTGGTTTACTCAAGCGAGCTAGCGAAAAGTTATCCTGGACATGTTGAGCTAGCTTCGTAGTACGGGGCCCCGGACACGCCTCCGAAGTGGCCCAGCACATGTACCCCAAAGGACAGAAGGGCCCCGTCCTCCTCCACCCGCTCCTCCACTCCTGCAGCCGCCCACAACCGAGGAAAGAGCAGCCTCCTCCCCTGTGATGCTCCGCTGACCGCCTCTCGCTCCAGCGCCGCCCTGAAGCCCCCTGGGAGAGATGCCATCACCTCCTGCAGCATCCTCTGCATGACCTCTGCAGACCTGAGCCCAGTCTCTTCGCTCAGGGAGAGAGAGAGAGAGAGAGAGAGAGAGATGGTTTAAGCTGCAGGAGTCACAAGACATTTAATCTGTGTATTGTCTCTTGAGGAAGCGGCTGTGGGCGAATGCCCCAGAAGCCTTTCTGTTAAATTGAACCAACAAATGGGCCAGTTTAGTTTATTAGCCTGAAACCTTCCTACCAGGTGCTGAGAGATTCCCTTAAACTGTTATGGGAGCATCAGAGGGAATGAGATCAGGCTGAGAGCACTGTGTGTCTCAGAGGGGATAGTAAAGCTAACTGCTGGCCATCAAGACTAAGAGAAGGAGGAGACAAAGAGGGCGAAAACCTCTCTCTCTCTCTCTTTCTCGTTTTTTCTCTCTCTTTCTCTCCCCCCTCTCTCTTTCTCTCTCTCCCTACCTCTCTCTCATTCTCTCTCTCTCTCGGTCTCGTTCTTTCTTTCCCCCCTCTCCCTTTCTCTCCCCCTCTCCCTTTCTCTCTCTCTCTCTCTCTCCCCCCTCTCTCTCTCTCTCTCTCTCTCTCTCTCTCTCACCTTTTCCATTCATTCCCCTGGTCATAATAGGATGAGCTGGACTAATGGCTCTTCTTTGTCTGGGCCTGAAGCTGCTGTCTGAGTTTCTGAGCTGGGAGGTGGGAGAGGATTAGATATAGCTAGTCTCGTTGGCCGAGGCCTGACCTCTGACCTTTGACCTCTGACACACACACACACATACACACACACTCTCAGAATGATTGACAGCCCTTATGTTTGATTCTAATATTAGTCGTGTGGGGTCGTACCCGGGGTTTCCTGTAAGCGTGTAAATGTGTCAGGTTGGCGCTCTGTAACCGGAGCCCTGGCAAACATGCCCACCTGTGCACACACGCCTGTCAACATGCAGCCACGCTGCCGCAGGGCCTTGACACATGATCGACACGTGATGAGCAACACACAGCAGGGGGTAGGTCTGCTTAGGGATCACACACACAGACACATTCAAACACACACACACACACACTCAGACAAAGACACTCTCAGACAAACACACGCTCATAGAAACACACACTCACGTTCACACACACGCACATGCACACACACACACACACACACACACACACACACACTCAGACAAAGACACTCTCAGACAAACACACGCTCATAGAAACACACACTCACGTTCACACACACGCACATGCACACACACACACACACACACACACACAAATGCACACCACATAGTGGCTCTGGCTTTGACAGGTGACGTTAAAAGCAATTTCAGAAAAAAAGTAAAATAGTATTTACTTTCACTCTCTTTTGCGTGTGTGTGTGTGTGCATGCGTTTGTGTGTGTCTTTACACCTTCAATCCATCACCTATGTGTTAACCTCTGTCAATCTCCCAGCCTGAGTGCTGGTCGGACGCCTCTCAGACAGACTGTGTTGTGCAGTGATGGAAGCCTTGGCAGATTAATATGGAGAGAGAGAGAGAGAGAGAGGACAGTGACAGAGAGAGAGAGAGAGAGAGGACAGTGACGGAGAGAGAGAGAGAGAGAGAGAGAGAGAACAGTCAGAGAGAGAGAGAGAGAGGACAGTCAGAGAGAGAGAGAGAGAGGACAGTCGGAGAGAGAGAGAGAGAGAGAGCGAGAGAGAGAGAGAGAGAGAGAGAGAGAGAGAGAAGCCAGGACACGTCACGCGCTCGACTGACTGTGTCTCCAAACCTCCGTCTGGGGGAAGACTGTCTGGCCTGGAAAAGCGAAGTCACGTCAATACACTCCACCTCCTAATCCTGCACCGGGCCGAGTGACGGTCTGTGTGTGTGTGTGTGTGCACGTGAGCGTGCGTGTGTGTGAGAACGAGTGTGTGTGAGAGAGCGCCATGGGCGTAGAGTTTAGAGGGGACGCTGGGGACATGTCCCAATCAATATTCAGAGACTACTGAATTGTCCCCGGCAATAATTTGGTACACAAACGCTGACCAGATCTCCTTCTCTACTAGCCCCGCCTCCCTAGCCCAATATCGCTAATATGATTGGCTTGTCGTTTCTTGCTAACGCGTGAGAGGCTGGCTGTAGTTCAGAATCTCCATCAACACTACAGTTCTGTGCATACACAGTAAATACGGGAAAATCACATCTCTTATTGATTCAGTAGCCTATTGAAAGTGCATTTTATATTTCAATACGGGACAATCCCATATTAATGGCAATGGTTTGCCTACCATTGCAAATGCAGATTTGCAAGATTTGAGCCATCACTCACCCACTGAAATGCATAAAGTTAGTAAACAAACCAGACATAATGTTTAGGTAAGCTCGTTTTTTTTCAATTTTGTACAATCAATTTGTATGCAGCGAGTGCACATGTGGGCCAAAAAGCATGACCATTAGTTCAGGAGGTTAAAGAACCAGCCAACAAGATAATCAGATCTGACTGTAGCTCAAATGTATGCTTTTTTAAATTGTATATGCTGCAAAAGAAAATCGTTATTCTGCAATTATATGTCCCCCACCAAAGCTCAAATCAAAGACACACCCTTGGAGAGCTCACGCGTGCGAGCGTGTGTGTGTGTGTGTGAGCGTGGTAGTGTGTGTGTGTGTGTGTCAGCGCGCTAGTGTGTGTGTGTGTGTGTGTGAGC
>NW_028176458.1:15000-25000 GCF_949987555.1 Borostomias antarcticus
AGCAGACGTGTTGTTGTGTTTTAATAGCACGTTTTTCAACGCTTTTAAGGCTGAGAGTCAATTAAGGAGGATTAAGGCCTGCGCAATTAGCTCAGGGCTTTAGCAGGCTTTAATAGTTCTGAAATGGAGTCAACACCGCTGAACCATGCCACTGCACTCTCTCTCTCTCCCTCTCTCTCTCTCCCTCTCTCTCTCTCCCTCTCTCTCTCTCTCTCTCTCTCTCCCTCCCTCCCTCCCTCTCTCTCTCTCTCTCTCTCTCTCTCTCCCTCTCCCTCTCTCTCTCTCTCTCTCTCTCTCTCTCCCTCTCTCTCTCTCTCTCTCTGTATTTTAATACTGCCATTTCAGATGCTGGTTTTAGCCTCTGAGTGTGGTTTATCTGCAGTTATACGGGTGTAATTGGTTTGGGCTGCTGCAGCTCGTCCTCATCAGCTGCGCGTTATCCCCGAAGCCGGGGGCGGGACTCCGAGGGGGGGCGGGACACAGACGGTCCCCTCTACAGCCTGCTGGGGTCCGGGCCGTCAACACAGAAAGGCTTTTCACCTCTCACCTCTCTTTAACGGGCTTTCACGCTTTTGAAATAGAGTCAACAACGCCGAACCATGCGACAGCGCTCTCTCTCTCTCCCTCCCTCCTTCTCTCTCTCCCTCCCTCCTTCTCTCTCTGTCTCTCTGCCCCCCCCTCTCTCTATCCCCCTCGCTCCCACTCTCTCTCTCTCTCCTTCCCTCTCTCTCTCTCTCTCTCTCCCTCCTTCTCTCTCTCTGTCTCTCTGCCCCCCCTCTCTCTATCCCCCTCGCTCCCACTCTCTCTCTCTCTCTCTCTCTCTCTCTCTCTCTCTCCTTCCCTCCCTCTCTCTCTCTCTATCCCCCTCCCCCTCTCTACCCCCCCCCTCTCTCTCTCTCCTTCCCTCTCTCTCTCTCTCTCTCTCCCTCCCTCCTTCTCTCTCTCTGTCTCTCTGCCCCCCCCCTCTCTCTATCCCCCTCGCTCCCACTCTCTCTCTCTCTCTCTCCTTCCCTCCCTCTCTCTCTCTCTATCCTCCTCCCCCTCTCTATCCCCCTCCCCCCTCTCTCTCTCTCTCTCTCTCTCTCTCTCAAAGTGGTAGGGAGAGAGAAGCGTCACATGTTAAAGTACTTAAGACGTTGAGCGGAGCAGGGCAGGAAGTGGATGTCCATTATGACACTCCCAGGGCCATCATCCCAGCAGTGACCCGTAAACCAGAGGGCGGGACCTGCGTGTTCTCACCTGTTAATCATCTCAACACCTGGCCCTATAGAGAGGGCTGGTGCGCTTCTAAATGCTGGCCTGGGGTCAGCTGACAATGAAGGGCTTACGGCCCCCGGCGTCTGCCTCAAGGTCAGAGTGGAGGGTTCGTGACCAGACGGGTGCTGCCGTGGATGTAATTCCCAGGATGAGAGAGGCGTGCGCCGGAGCGTGAGCTGGAAACCGCGTGGAGTCTTAGTTTAGGATCTCGTGCACTTCCTGTAATGGTCGGTTCTGAAACCGAGGCGCACGTCGTAGACATCCAGACGCTGGCTTCAGAACCACAGCAGCTCTCCTTCCTCCTCCTCCTCCTTCCTCCTCCTCCTCTTCATCCTCCTCCTTCTCCTCCTCCTTCTCCTCCTTCCTCCTCTTCCTCCTCCTCCTCCTCCTCACCCTCCTTCTCCTCCTCCTCCTCCTCCTTACCCTCCTTCTCCTCCTCCTCCTTCTCCTCCTCCTTCCTCCTCTTCGTCGTCCTCCTCCTCCTCCTTCTCCTCCTCCTCCTCCCATTTCATTGATTTGATCTTGGCCGTTTCACGCGGAGAGGGAAGGAAGAGAGGAGAGCTGTAGGAATGACGAGGGGCTTCGCTCCAGGAAAACCCGAAAGACCCCTCAGTACCTGGAGAACTCCTTACCCTACCCTCTCTTCCTCCATCCTCTCCCCCCATCCCCCCCCCCCCCCCCCTCCCCAAAAGGCGCATGCGGCGGCGTCGACGGCGAAGTGAGCGAGGGTAACGGATCACTTCCTGCCGCCCCGTCTTTCTCCCCCTCTCCGTCCTCTCCTCTTTCTGCACCGCTGACGTGGCCAGGAGAGTCTAATAGATCACCTGCGCCTCCCTCTCCCCATCTCTCTTCCTCTCCTCCTCTCTCCCTCTCCCCATCTCTCTCCCTCTCCTCCTCCCCCCACCCTCTCTCCTCCCCCGTATCCCTCTTTCTGATCTGCCCCCCCCCAACACACACACACACACACACCCTTCCTCTCCCTGTGTCCCCGTGTTGACACTGTGGGTAGAGCGTAATAGATCATGTCAGAGCTGAGTGCACCTGTGCTGGTCTCAGCGGCGCGGTGTATGCCCTGGAGAGACACGGGGCTCTGCTCTGCTCCGCACATCTGCGACCCGCTTCGGAGCTGGCTCCGCCCTCCCCCCTCTACTCCACCGTCTGACTGTGGGACCTCCCTACGTGCTGGTGAGACGTAACAAAGCCAGCCTGGTGGAGGCGATGCATCTTTGTCCCACTCATTATTAGCCCACAGTTTTATCTATGGTGGCATGTTACAGTCGGCTACCTCATCACAATAGTAATAGTTTGTGATGGAACAAACTTAGATACTACTACTACTACTACTACTACTACTATTACTACTACTACTACTACTACTATTACTACTACTACTACTACTACTACTATTACTACTACTGTACTATTACTACTACTACTACTACTACTACTACTTCTATTACTGCTACTACTACTACTACTACTACTACTATTACTACTACTACTACTACTACTACTAGTATACTATTACAACTACTACTACTACTACTACTACTACTACTACTATTACTACTACTAGTATACTATTACAACTACTACTACTACTACTACTACTACTACTACTACTACTAACAACAAAACAATAACATGGCCAGGACAGAATGCTATTGCACACAAAGCGCTATCAGATGACATAAACCTGAACAACTACACTATCAAATGTATGCGATAAACAGGTTCAAAGCCATTGTGCTTAACATAGAAGAACATAACATTATGCAAAGAGACATACCATTTTGCAGCACAAGTATAGTGTGAAGCTAAGCAGCAGCTTGTAATCATCCATGTCTTACCTTGAGCTACTGCTGAGTGAGGTCAGAATAAACAAACGCAAAAACTCCCTTTCTCGAAAGTTTGAGCTTCTTTCATACTACCTTCGCTAATTACTGTACTTTACCCCATTGCTTTCACGCAAGAAAAACATAGAACCCCATCATCATCTGCCTTCGTAATGTAGCCAATTCCATTTACTAAACAAATTAGCTTGAATGCACAATTGAACTTTTCTGTCCCAAAACATCTGCCTGGAAAATTGAGTGACTGGAATGGGATTCCTAAACGCATCAGGCTTCTGAGCATCGTGTTCAGGTTCTTCGTTCATCTTGGTAGGGGCGATGGCGATCTCAGAGTGCTAGGTTCCTCAGTTCCCTGGGTGCGCCGGGCTTATGCTTTTTTTTATATTGCACATTATTTCCCAAAAAGATAGCTAAAGATAGCAAAAGGTAGCTCACAACCATAGACACGAAGGGAAGATCATGTTCTTGTTGAGCCAAGTGAGAAGCTAGCAGTTAGGCCTTTGCTTGATCTTCTAATAAAACTGAATTTCTACGAAAGAACGTTCTCAAACAAACTTAAATCACACGAGGCATATGGCAGCATTTATGTATGTATGTATGTATGTATGTATGTATGTATGTATGTATGTATGTATGCATAATCTTCTACTGTATCTGCCTCATGCATGACAAACCCAGAATAACTGAGGCTGTGCTCAATCATTGGCCACTCAATCTGGCCGGATATACTGCAGTCCTAGGCGGGGGTTAGGGGGGTCTGATAGGTGGGGGGGGATGGGACGAGGACAGAATTCAAATTAAAATTTGACAGTATTTGAGATACTGTGTATAATTCGGAAAAATGTCACACATCTACCATGGCAGTGAAATGACTTTTTTCATGAACATCACGATGACGCAGTGAATATGACGAGCATGGCTTCAGATAGCTCTAATTAAAAAAGGATAAATGTCACAGCTTATTTACACTGTAGCCTAGTACTGTAATCCTGGATAAACATTTTAGTAAGCCTACATACTGTGATGGGAGTTGTGAGACTCCGGGACTGAGCAGGGATTCACTGATTGAATTGAACACAGGTGGGAGTGATGTAACCAGACGAAAGACTGGTCAGGTGGAGACGAAAACGAGATGAACAAACAGAAGTAGCTATAGATGAGGAACGGGTTGGCCTGTGTCATTGAATTTCAGCCTTTGTTCCTAAACCCATCGTTGAAGCCTCCCGTTCGACGTTTTTCTAATGCCGAGTGCAGACTAGAGGATTTTCAAATCTTAACCAATTTTATAAACATGGGAGACCACAGACATAACGATCATCTTAACCGATTTTTAAATATTTTAATCTTAAGAACGCACACTCCGCGATTCAGTCAAGACCCAGGACCGCACACTACACGATTTCAGAGTGGCGATTCATTCCAGGAAAATGCAATCTCATTGGCTATTGTGGGTTTCCGCTCAGTATTCCATCGCTGTCCCAAGGATAAATATCAAACATGTGTGATATTTACATTCAAAATCGGGGACACTCCGATCAGTCGGGAACGTTAAGATGAGGTCGGTAAACATCTCACACTACAGGATCATTTGGGCAGATAATCGGTTCCGACAAGCCTTGATTCGGGAACGCCCCCCCCCCCTCCGATTGTCAGGAGGGGTGAATCGGAGCTAAAATCGGGCTTAAAATCCTCTAGTCTGCACCCGGCATAACCTTTTGACATTCCAAACACCCCTGCTATGGCTTTATCATTATAACAGGAAGACATCTCCGGGGGGGGGGGGGGGGGGGGGCACACCTCAGACTTTGTCTGGCCTAGTGTGACCTCCCAATATTCTATTGTCTCTACAGAAACCTAACCTCAAGATTTACCGCGCATTCTAATATCACGTGTTTGACCTCTCTGCCATTGTTGATGACGTGTTGATGAGTTTAGCCAATCAGATCTTAGAAACGTCATATTCGGATAGCATCGTTTATAACAGCGCACAAGCTCAAACCAAGTACTTCAGAGGGTGAAACACTTTGTGTTACATTTCCGTAGTCCAGTTGCAACTGTCTGTATTTTGGAATAAAGAACCAGTCTTTGAACAGTTGGCAAGAACCTCGGCGAACCTTCTTACTTTTGATTCATATTTGATAGAATAACTATTACACCTGATCTTGCTTGAAGCTGCGCTAAGCATTTTCTATGACAAACTAACACATTTTTAAAATACAAATACTCAGATAGTCCCCAAGCCTAAAGACTAACTGTGCATGAAGGTGAATAGCAAAGCTAAATTAAATTATGGGTTAGTGTGCATGAAGCAGAGCAGGAAGAGAAGACAAACGACAAATACGTGTCAGCAGAACTGCCCGGACCATCATTTAAAACTTTTAAATATATTTAAAATCATGTCACACAGCACAAGGAGTATGCATTCACATTGTTATTCTGCATCACCATGGGCATGAACTCACGTTACACCAAGGGCATGATCTTTCTTGAGCTACTGTACCTGCCAAGTGAGAAGACATAGACGGCTTCACACTATGACAAGCAATCAAGGGTTGCATGTAAATGTCATAGGTGTACTGTAACATGGAGGTTTCATCAGTTTCAATAGATTTTTTTTGATAAAGGCACCACAAGGGGTAAAGAACTAAACCAAAGACTAAACAACAGAACTAAGGTACACACCCAACAAGTTGAGAACAAAAGACAGCTTACAAACTTGTAAGATGGCACAGGAAACACCAGGGACAACGCGCAGCTACACCAAATAATGAACAGACAAATGGACTGCACTTATATAGTGCTTTTCCACCTTAGCGGCACTCAAAGCGCTTTACAATGGCCTCTCATTCACCCATTCACCAATGGCAGTAGCTGCCATGCAAGGTGCTAACCTGCTCATTGGGAGCAATTTGGGGTTAGGTGTCTTGCTCAAGGACACTTCGACATGTGGACAGTCGGAGCTGGAGTTCGAACCACCGACCCTTTGAACAACCCGCTCTACCAACTGAGCTACAGCCGCCCCCCTGACAAAGAACTTCAATGGGGGAGCTACATGTAGGGTAGATATACACAGACTAACAAGACAGGTGGAAACCAATCAAACAATCAGTGGCACAGGTCTCCTCTCAATCAGAGTCGATTTAGCCAGTTGTAGTTGTCCGCTATTGGGGCGGGGTTGCCAACAACAACATCTCTGATTGGTGGAGACATTGAATTGAATTGAATTGAATTGAATTGAATTGAATTGAATTGAATTGAATTGAATTGAATTGAATTGAATTGAATTGAATTGAATTGAATTGAATTGAATTGAATTGAAACCTTTATTGCCCCAGAGGGGAATTTGTTTAGCACACATCAAGCATACAGAAAACATTAAAATTGCTGTTGCACTATAGGATTGTGGGTAGTGTATTTTTTCCTGTATGACCAGCAGTAGTTTGAGAGGGAGGAAATGAGGACAGACTTCAAAATACTATAAAAAATTCAGTTTTTGAGATAAAATTCTGAAAAACGTCACACTACATTTGCCATAAACAATATTATGATATGAATTTTATCTTAAATCACCCACCCCTACTACAAATATATCCACACAATATAATATCTACCAATTGCAGTATATGATGTATTGTATATTATCACACTTTTTGTGGCAGTTATATAATCCTACAATGTTAGAGATGATGGATGTTCCTAGACAGATCAAACCTGCAGTCAGAGTGTTTCTAGTCTGTTCTGCAGTCCTGGGTTACCAGAGCTAACTGGTACCAAGGAAGAGGGTTATAAATAGCCCTAGTCCTGGCCTGGCCCAGCTCACCAGACTGCCCTGGATTGGCCCAGTTCTGTCAGGCTCTCGGTACCACTGAGATTTATCTGCTCTGCGTGGGATAGAGAGAGATTTACTCATTTATTCTCTATCTCTGTCTTCCCTTTCTTTTATTCATCTCCTCCTTTTATTCCCTCTCTCTCTCTCTCTCTCTCTCTCTCTCTCTCTCTCTCTCTCTCTCTCTCTCTCTCTCTCTTATTCTATGTAAGCAGACCCCCCTCCACCATCTTCTCTGGCTGCATTTAACCAAGGACCCATCTTTATTTAACAACAAATATCCACCATTTGATACTGACACAAAAGGAACACTCAGACCCATTTTCATTGCTGAAATATTAATCGTCACAGTTCTTTGCCCAGTTTCTTAACATGAATTCTCTTCTGAGCAGACTCAGACTGTATTTCTGCCCCTCCCATTCCGGGGAGAGTCTTTGAAGTGGAGACAGGATGGGTGATGCTATTACAGAGCAGTAATTGGAATTTATAAATGGGTCTCTTCAAATGGAAGAATTAATCAAATGTCCTCAAAGTTTTTGGAATAGGGAGAGTGTACAGGAGAGAGGGAGGGAGAGAGAGAGAGAGAGAGAGAGAGACGGGGTATGATTGAGAATAATGATCGAGTAAGAGGAAGGAGAAGAGAATTAGTCTCTCGGATGTAGTCTCTCAGATGTAGTCTCTCAGATGTGGTCTCTCAGATGTAGTCTCTCAGATGTAGTCTCTCAGATGTAGTCTCCCAGATTAAGTCTCACAAATGTAGTCTCCCAGATGTAGTCTCTCAGATGTAGTCTCTCAGATGTGGTCTCCCAGATGTTGTCTCTCAGATGTAGTCTCTCAGATGTAGTCTCCCAGATGGAGTCTCCCAGATGTGGTCTCTCAGATGTAGTCTCTCAGAGGTAGTCTCTCAGATGTAGTCTCTCAGATGTAGTCTCCCAGATGTAGTCTCTCAGATTAAGTCTCTCAGATGTAGTCTCTCAGATGTAGTCTCCCAGGTGTAGTCTCCCAGATGTGGTCTCCCAGATGTAGTCTCTCAGATGTAGTCTCTCAGATGTGGTCTCTCAGATGTAGTCTCCCAGATGTAGTCTCCCAGATGTGGTCTCTCAGCTGTAGTCTCTCAGATGTAGTCTCCCAGATGTAGTCTCCCAGATGTAGTCTCCCAGATTAAGTCTCACAAATGTAGTCTCTCAGATATAGTCTCTCAGATGTAGTCTCCCAGATGTGGTCTCTCAGATGTAGTCTCCCAGATGTATTCTCTCAGATGTAGTCTCCCAGATCTAGTCTCTCAGATGTAGTCTCCCAGATGTAGTCTCCCAGATGTAGTCTCCCAGATGTAGTCTCCCAGATGTGGTCTCTCAGATGTAGTCTCTCAGATGTAGTCTCCCAGATGTAGTCTCCCAGATGTAGTCTCTCAGATGTAGTCTCCCAGATGTAGTCTCTCAGATGTAGTCTCCCAGATGTAGTCTCTCAGATGTAGTCTCCCAGATGTGGTCTCTCAGATGTAGTCTCCCAGATGTATTCTCTCAGATGTAGTCTCTCAGATGTGGTCTCCCAGATGTGGTCTCTCAGATGTAGTCTCTCAGATGTAGTCTCCCAGATGTAGTCTCTCAGATGTAGTCTCTCAGATGTGGTCTCCCAGATGTGGTCTCTCAGATGTAGTCTCTCAGATGTAGTCTCCCAGATGGAGTCTCCCAGATGTGGTCTCTCAGATGTAGTCTCTCAGAGGTAGTCTCTCAGATGTAGTCTCTCAGATGTAGTCTCCCAGATGTAGTCTCTCAGATTAAGTCTCTCAGATGTAGTCTCTCAGATGTAGTCTCCCAGGTGTAGTCTCCCAGATGTGGTCTCCCAGATGTAGTCTCTCAGATGTAGTCTCTCAGATGTGGTCTCTCAGATGTAGTCTCCCAGATGTAGTCTCCCAGATGTGGTCTCTCAGCTGTAGTCTCTCAGATGTAGTCTCCCAGATGTAGTCTCCCAGATGTAGTCTCCCAGATTAAGTCTCACAAATGTAGTCTCTCAGATATAGTCTCTCAGATGTAGTCTCCCAGATGTGGTCTCTCAGATGTAGTCTCCCAGATGTATTCTCTCAGATGTAGTCTCCCAGATCTAGTCTCTCAGATGTAGTCTCCCAGATGTAGTCTCCCAGATGTAGTCTCCCAGATGTAGTCTCCCAGATGTGGTCTCTCAGATGTAGTCTCTCAGATGTAGTCTCCCAGATGTAGTCTCCCAGATGTAGTCTCTCAGATGTAGTCTCCCAGATGTAGTCTCTCAGATGTAGTCTCCCAGATGTAGTCTCTCAGATGTAGTCTCCCAGATGTGGTCTCTCAGATGTAGTCTCCCAGATGTATTCTCTCAGATGTAGTCTCCCAGATGTAGTCTCTCAGATGTAGTCTCCCAGATGTAGTCTCTCAGATGTAGTCTCTCAGATGTGGTCTCTCAGATGTAGTCTCTCAGATTAAGTCTCTCAGATGTAGTCTCCCAGATGTAGTCTCCCAGATGTAGTCTCTCAGATGTAGTCTCCCAGATGTAGTCTCTCAGATGTGGTCTCCCAGATGTGGTCTCTCAGATGTAGTCTCTCAGATGTATTCTCTCAGATGTAGTCTCCCAGATGTAGTCTCTCAGATGTAGTCTCCCAGATGTAGTCTCTCAGATGTAGTCTCCCAGGTGTAGTCTCCCAGATGTAGTCTCTCAGATGTAGTCTCTCAGATGTGGTCTCTCAGATGTAGTCTCCCAGATGTAGTCTCCCAGATGTGGTCTCTCAGATGTAGTCTCTCAGATGTAGTCTCCTAGATGTAGTCTCCCAGATGTAGTCTCCCAGATTAAGTCTCACAAATGTAGTCTCTCAGATATAGTCTCTCAGATGTAGTCTCCCAGATGTAGTCTCCCAGTTGTAGTCTCTCAGATGTAGTCTCCCAGATGTAGTCTCCCAGATGTAGTCTCCCAGATGTAGTCTCTCAGATGAAGTCTCTCAGATGGGGTCTCTCAGATGTAGTCTCTCAGATTAAGTCTCTCAGATGTAGTCTCCCAGATGTAGTCTCCCAGATGTAGTCTCTCAGATGTAGTCTCCCAG
>NW_028176458.1:30000-35000 GCF_949987555.1 Borostomias antarcticus
CGGCGACGACGTGTTTACTCAGCTACTTTAGGGAATACAGTAGGACCCCACTCATCCGAACTGAAGAGATCCGAACCTCCCGGTCTACCGGACAGGCTTAAAAAACTCTTTTTTTTTGCCTGCTATCTGGTTACTGGTGGGCTTTTCATTACAGTACTGTAGGCTACCCTACTGTGAATAAAAACAGAACTGTATGTAGACCTACATGTTGCCTGTAGGCTGTAGTCTACTGTCACGTTTCATTTCTTCTTATGTCGAGCGCAAAACGCAAACGAGTCTGCTGCGCGAGAGCTGCATTCCTTGGTAGCCAGAAAGCGCGTCAGCAACCTGAAGCAGCATCGAGTCATTTTTCGTTCCCAGTTAATGGACTTCAGGAACACAGACGTGTTGTGAGCATGTAGATTAGCCTACTAGACCTACTGTATTTGTTAAATAATAGCCTACAGCCTAGGCCACGTTAGTCTACATCTGTTGTTTTAGAGACTTTCTTTTAGGCTACAATAGCCTAAGACACGACAACTTGTCTGTCATTTCATTTATTTATTTATTGATTATCATTTGCTCTAATTGTTCTAATGTTGGGTTGTTTTAGGCTATACCATGTTGTTCTGCGAATACAGTAGCCTATCGATACAGCGTAAGCCTCATTTGAGAATAAAGTAGGCTATTTGATCAAAGCACGCACTCAAGTGGAAATTCGGTTATCTTATTATAGGCTACTGGCCTATATGAGTTTAGTTGGCTATTTGATTGCAATTTTGATGCATTTTCACAAGTAATTAAGGGTATTTATTGGTCTATTATGAGTCTATATGAAACAAGTATACCACTTATTGAATTTGGTGCATTTTAACATATGTTCCAGTCATCCGGACATTTCAGAGATACGAACGACCTGCGGTCCCGTTGGGTTCGGATGAGTGGGGTCCTACTGTAGCACAAGTGCTCACGTAGCGACGTTAGCTACGTATGTATGCGAATAGCACACGTGCTCAAGTAGCGACGTTAGCTACGTACGCGAATAGCACATGTGCTCAAGTACCCCCGGCCCTGACGAGCGTTTGCTGGGTTAGCTACGTTAGTGAATAGCACACGTGGTCACGTGGGGACGTTCGTCACGTGTGTCTGCTCAGTTAGCAAATAAGTGGCACTTTCCACCCCCCATATCTCTCTCTCACACACACACACAAACGCACACACACATACATACACAAACACACACACATGTGTGCGCACACTCTCTCTCAATCTCTCTCTCTCACACACACACACATACACACACACACACACACACACCAGCTGTGACAAATGGTGCAGACACACTGTTACTGTACATACACCACAGGAGGTCTCTTTGTCTCAGTCCAGTAGGCAGTAAGACACAAGGTAACACTGCGTCGTCCTCGTTTCTGGGGCGAGGATTAAACCATTTCACTGGGATGTGATTCGTTTACAAACGTGTCTCATTGAAATATGCATGAGGGACAAACAGAGACTGTTGTTTATGAAGCTGGCGTAGCGAGGTAGCACGGAACACAGGAACAGAAGTGTTCTTTCTGAGCCAACTCCAGGGCTGGTGTGTGTGTGTGTGTGTGTGTGTGTGTGTGTGTGTGTGTGTGTGTGTGTGTGTGTGTGTGTGTGTGTGAAGGAGAGATATGGTATTATAGTGGGTTGTTGTTGTTGTTGTTGTTGTTGTCTGCCTCAGTAAGCCTGCTGGGTCTCAGTCTAAATCCTGGGGATCAGGACCTCTGTGACTGTACCTCTCCTCCCCTCTCTACCTCCTCTCCTCTCTCCTCCCTCCTCCTCTACCCCTATCCTCCCCCTCTCCTCTCCTCCCCTCTCTACCTCCTCTCCTCTCTCCTCCCTCCTCCTCTACCCCTATCCTCCCCCTCTCCTCTCCTCCCCTCTCTACCTCCTCTCATCTCTCCTCCCTCCTCCTGTACCCCTATCCTCCCCCTCTCCTCTCCTCCCCTCTCTACCTCCTCTCCTCTCTCCTCCCTCCTCCTCTACCCCTATTCCCCCCCTCTCCTCTCCTCCCCTCTCTACCTCCTCTCCTCTCTCCTCCCTCCTCCTCTACCCCTATCCTCCCCCTCTCCTCTCCTCCCCTCTCTACCTCCTCTCCTCTCTCCTCCCTCCTCCTCTACCCCTATCCTCCCCCTCTCCTCTCCTCCCCTCTCTACCTCCTCTCCTCTCTCCTCCCTCCTCCTGTACCCCTATCCTCCCCCTCTCCTCTCCTCCCCTCTCTACCTCCTCTCCTCTCTCCTCCCTCCTCCTCTACCCCTATCCTCCCCCTCTCCTCTCCTCTCCTCCCCTCTCTACCTCCTCTCCTCTCTCCTCCCTCCTCCTCTACCCCTATCCTCCCCCTCTCCTCTCCTCCCCTCTCTACCTCCTCTCCTCTCTCCTCCCTCCTCCTCTACCCCTATCCTCCCCCTCTCCTCTCCTCTCCTCCCCTCTCTACCTCCTCTCCTCTCTCCTCCCTCCTCCTCTACCCCTATCCTCCCCCTCTCCTCTCCTCTCCTCCCCTCTCTACCTCCTCTCCTCTCTCCTCCCTCCTCCTCTACCCCTATCCTCCCCCTCTCCTCTCCTCCCCTCTCTACCTCCTCTCCTCTCTCCTCCCTCCTCCTGTACCCATATCCTCCCCCTCTCCTCTCCTCTCCTCCCCTCTCTACCTCCTCTCCTCTCTCCTCCCTCCTCCTCTACCCCTATCCTCCCCCTCTCCTCTCCTCTCCTCCCCTCTCTACCTCCTCTCCTCTCTCCTCCCTCCTCCTCTACCCCTATCCTCCCCCTCTCCTCTCCTCCCCTCTCTACCTCCTCTCCTCTCTCCTCCCTCCTCCTTTACCCATATCCTCCCCCTCTCCTCTCCTCTCCTCTCCTCCCCTCTCTACCTCCTCTTGTCTTCTCCTGTCTTCTCCACTCCTCTCCTCCCCTCTCCTCTCTCCTCCTTCCTCCTCTAGCCTATCCTCCCCATCTCCTCTCTCCTACCCCCCCTCCTCTCCTCTCCTCTCCTCCTCTCCCCTCCTTCCTCGTCTCCTCTCCTCCCCACCCTTCTGCTTCCTTCTCCTCTCCCCGCCCCCCCTCCTCTCATCCTCTCCTCCTCTCCTCCTCCTCTCATTCTCTCATCCTCTCATCCTCTCCTCTTCCTCTCCTCCTCTCCTCCTCCTCTCATCCTCTCCTCCTCCTCTCATTCTCTCCTCCTCTCCTCCTCCACTCCTCTCCTCCTCTCCTCCTCCTCTCCTCTCCTCCTCCTCTCCTCCTCTCCTCCTCCTCTCCTCCTCTCCTGTCCTTCCTCGTCTCCTCTCCTCCCCACCCTTCTGCTTCCCTCTCCTCTCCCCGCCCCCCCTCCCTCTCCTCCTCCTCTCCTCCTCCTCTCCTCCTCTCCTCTCCTCCTCCTCTCCTCCTCCTCTCCTCCTCTCCTCCTCCTCTCCTCCTCTCCTGTCCTTCCTCGTCTCCTCTCCTCCCCATCCTTCTGCTTCCCTCTCCTCTCCCTGCCCCCCCCCCCTCTCCTCCTCCTCTCCTCTCCTCCTCTCCTGTCCTGCCTGTCTCCCAGCTCCCTCTACCCCGGAGGTGCTCCCGTCCTCGTCCTCATGTTTCCACCATGAAAGTCAGTAAATCCTGGGTCTAATCACACCTCCGTGCTCCTCTGCTGCGGCTCTAGACCCACACAACCGGATCAGAGTTGCTGTTTATCTGCTTGCGTGAGCGTACAGTACGTGTGTGTGTGTGTGTGTGTGTGTGTGTGTGTGTGTATGTCTTTGTGTATTTCTGTGTGTGGTTGTGTGTGTGTGTGTGTGTGTGTGTGTGTGTGTGTGTGTGTGTGTGTGTGTCCTTGACTATTTTTGTGTGTGAGTGTGTTTGTGTGTGTCAGTGTAAGTAGGATACATATTTCTGAAGAAAAGCATTTTATCATCCCAGTACAGCGCGCTGTTTATTTGTGTGTGTGTATACGTGCATGTCCCTGTGTATTTTGGTCTGTGCGTGCGTATGTGATGAACGTAAGCGGTGACTCTAAGCCTCAGAGCGAGCGAGGTGTCTCGTCATCTTGTATCCGGCTCCTATCTGCTCTGCCAGAGTAGACATGCCAATCCTCCCGGGAAATGAGCTATCACCTCCCTCAAGATCCCACAGCAGAGGAGAGACACTTCCGATTCCTCCCCTCTCTCTCTCTCGCTCTCTCTCTCTCTCTCTCTCGCTCTCTCTCTCTTTCTCTCTCTTTCTCTCCCCTCTCTCTCTCTTTCTCTCTCTCTCTCTCTCTCTCTCTCTATCTATCTATCTATCTATCTCTCTCTCTCTCTCTTTCTCTCTTTCTCTCTCTCTATCTTTCTCTCTCTCTTTCTCTCTCTAACTTTCTCTCTCTTTCTCCCTCTCTCTCTCTCTCTATCTATCTATCTATCTATCTATCTATCTATCTCTCTCTCTATCTATCTACAGTATCTATATCTCTCTCTCTTTCTCTCTCTCTCTATCTCTCTCTTTCTCTCTCTCTCTCTATCTCTCTATTTCTCTCTCTCTCTCTTTCTCTCTCTCTCTCTTTCTCTCTCTTACTCTCTTTCTCTCTCTCTCTCTTTCTCTCTCTCTTTCTCTCCCTCTCCCTCTCTTTCTCTCTTTCTCTCTATCTCTCTTTCATGGAGGTTCTGTAGTCAACTAATCTTCAGCCCTCTTCAGAGCCTCATTCATTCCCGATGCGTGACTACTGCACAGCGTCTGAAGTAGCATGAGTGAATGTGATTAATGAATGAGTGAATGTAGTTAATGAATGAGTGAATGTGCTTAATGAATGAGTGAATGTCGTTAATGAATGAGTCTGGGTTCAGAGTTTGACCTTCCAGTGTTTGGAGAGGTGAGCTCAGAGTGAGTCACTGGCTGAGCAGAACTTTGTGAGTGTGTGTGTGTGTGTGTGTGTGTGTGTGTGTGTGTGTGTGTGTGTGTGTGTGCATCCGTGTTTGCGTGCATCCATGTGTGTATGTGTGTGTGTGTGCGCGTCCATCCATGCGCATGTGTGT
>NW_028176458.1:45000-52500 GCF_949987555.1 Borostomias antarcticus
CTCTTCCTCTCCCCCCTCTCTGTCTCTCTCTCTCTTCCTCTCCCCTCTCTCTCTCTCTCTCTGTCTCTCTCCCTCCCTCTCTCTCCCCTCTCTCTCTGTCTCTCTCTCTTCCTCTCCCCCCTCTCTCTCTCTCCCTCTCCCTCACTCTTTCTACACATATCTTGTATTTTCTCTCTCTCTCCTTCACTCCTCTCCTCCCCCTGCTCCTCCTCTCCTCTCCACTCTAAAGTTTTCTCATTAAAACCAGAGTAGCTGAAATCCATTTGACCTCCTTCACTTTCTCTGTCTCTCTCTCTATTTCTCCTTCTCCGTTGTTGGCTTTAGAGAGCCGGTGGACTTCCAGTGGATAAATGGCATTTTCATGACACATCGATCGCTCTAGACCTCCACACTCTTAAGCGTACCATCATATAGATGACCTTTTGTAACGGAGTAGAGGCCTACAGTAGACACATTACCCCCCCATCCCCCCCTTCCCTCTCTCTTTCACTCGCTCCCTCTCTTTCTCCCCACTCTCTCTCTCTCTCCGCCTCTCTCTCTCTCTCCTCTCCCTCGCGTTCTCCGCCAGGGGGACGATGAAACTATCGCGCCACGTCTCATCCAAACCGAATAAAAACCCTCGTTCCACGGAGGCGATCCTCCCGTTTCGCTATAACCACCCACGGCGCCGCCTCGGAAGACGTTTACGGAAGTCGAGCTACGGAACGGTTTGCCGAGCGTGCCGTCGGCGTTCGCGGGAACTGAAAAGCGCCGAGTCATGTGTTTCGCTCGAACGGTCCTTGGGGGGGGGTGGGGGGGGGGTTGGCGGGGGCGAGGGCAGCGTGGCGCTGAGAGAAAACTCCGCCAGAGTCGCTCTGTGTTTCGGGATCACGTCAGATAGAATAATTGGCGATGGTTGAAGATGTGTCCGGTCAGCTGCTCTGCGACTGGAGCTCTGAGTCTATTTGTTCCCCGAAGAGATGCGAGGAGAAGACAAATAAGATTGCCGCCCGGGGAACCGTTGTACTTTCAACCCCCAATCAGATGACAGGAAACAGATACAGTAACCTCTTCTCCTCTCCTCTTTTCTCCTCCAATCTCCTCTCCTCCCTTCTAATGGGAGCCTGTAAATACAGTTCATGTGACCTGTGGATGTGCACTTGCCAAATCAATGTTTTCCCGCTATCACATTGTTCCCAGAGTCCCTCACTCAATTCACTGTGTTCTTCTCTCTCTTCCCATAGTCCTTCTAACTCTCTCTCTCTCTCTCTCTCTGTCCCTCTCTCTCTCCCTCTCTCTCTCTCTCTTCGTTTGTTTGTCTGTCATCACGCTTGTATGTGGGATATCCATCCCAGATAGCAAGTGGATCTGGGCCATATACAGGCCAGATCTGGCCCTTGTGGCTTAGTTCCGGCCCATATATGGCCCAGATCCGCTTGCTATCTGGGATGTTTCCAATACCATGTGTGTGTGTGTGTGTGTGTGTGTGTGTGTGTGTGTGTGTGTGTGTGTGTGTGTGTGTGTGTAACATCAGTTTGTGTACAATCATGTGTGTATACTTACCAATGCTATGTGAATGATGGTTTGTGTGTGTTTGTCTTAGATCACGGACCTAAGGCCAGAATGTGTTCCTCTGGGTTTCCAGCTCCAACCCAGAGGCTTTTAAACAGCTCTAATGTTCTCTGTCCTTTATACACAACTAGTGCATTACAGTCCAACAGGCTGCCTCTGCTAGGGAGATTACTGCTCCAGCCAGGCACAGCATTCCCCAGGACAGAGTAGAGTCTGGAGGACAGAGCAGAGTAAAGTCTGGAGGACAGAGTAGAGTCTGGAGGACAGAGCAGAGTAAAGTCTGGAGGACAGAGTAGAGTCTGGAGGACAGAGCAGAGTAAAGTCTGGAGGACAGAGTACAGTCTGGAGGACAGAGTAGAGTAAAGTCTGGAGGACAGAGTAGAGTCTGGAGGACAGAGTAGAGTAAAGTCTGGAGGACAGAGTAGAGTCTGGAGGACAGATTAGAGTAAAGTCTGGAGGACAGAGGGGAGTAGAGTCTGGAGGACAGAGGGGAGTAGAGTCTTGAGGACAGAGTAAAGTCTGGAGGACAGAGTAGAGTTTGGAGGACAGAATAGAGTCTGGAGGACAGAGAAGAGTAGAGTCTGGAGGACAGAGTAGAGTCTGGAGGACAGAGTAGAGTTTGGAGGACAGAGTAGAGTCTGGAGGACAGAGTAGAGTAGAGTCTGGAGGACAGAGTAGAGTCTGGAGGACAGAACAGAGTAGAGTCTGGAGGACAGAGTAGAGTAGAGTCTGGAGGACAGAGTAGAGTAGAGTCTGGAGGACAGAGTAGAGTAGAGTAGAGTCTGGAGGACAGAGTAGAGTAGAGTCTGGAGGACAGAGTAGAGTAGAGTCTGGAGGACAGAGTAGAGTAGAGTAGAGTCTGGAGGACAGAGTAGAGTAGAGTCTGGAGGACAGAGTAGAGTAGAGTCTGGAGGACAGAGCAGAGTAGAGTTTGGAGGACAGAGTAGAGTAGAGTCTGGAGGACAGAGTAGAGTAGAGTCTGGAGGACAGAGCAGAGTCTGGAGGACAGAATAGAGTCTGGAGGACAGAGTAGAGTCTGGAGGACAGAGTAGAGTCTAGAGGACAGAACAGAGTAGAGTCTGGAGGACAGAGTAGAGTATGGTGGACAGAGCAGACTAGAGTCTGGAGGACAGAACAGAGTAGAGTCTGGAGGACAGACTAGAGTCTGGTGGACAGAGTAGAGTCTGGAGGACAGAACAGAGTAGAGTCTGGAGGACAGAACAGAGTAGAGTCTGGAGGACAGAGCAGAGAAGAGTCTGGTGGACAGAGTAGAGTAGAGTCTGGAGGACAGAGCAGAGTAGAGTTTGGAGGACAGAGTAGAGTAGAGTCTGGAGGACAGAGTAGAGTAGAGTCTGGAGGACAGAGTAGAGTAGAGTCTGGAGGACAGAGTAGAGTAGAGTAGAGTCTGGAGGACAGAGCAGAGGCTGGAGGACAGAATAGAGTCTGGAGGACAGAGTAGAGTCTGGAGGACAGAGTAGAGTCTGGAGGACAGAGCAGAGAAGAGTCTGGTGGACAGAGCAGAGTAGAGTCTGGAGGACAGAACAGAGTAGAGTCTGGAGGACAGAACAGAGTAGAGTCTGGAGGACAGAGTAGAGTCTGGTGGACAGAGCAGAGTAGAGTCTGGAGGACAGAACAGAGTAGAGTCTGGAGGACAGAACAGAGTAGAGTCTTGAGGACAGAGTAGAGTCTGGTGGACAGAGCAGAGCAGAGTCTGGAGGACAGAACAGAGCAGAGTCTGGAGGACAGAACAGAGTAGAGTCTGGAGGACAGAGTAGAGTCTGGTGGACAGAGCAGAGCAGAGTCTGGAGCATTGCTTCTGCATCTCATGTATACTATATCATTCCTTCATTACTCACAAGTGAGATCTCATTTGCTCTGTTGTTTGTTCCATTTTGTTTGATTTTAATTCCATCCCTCCCACCCCCCCCCCCCCCCTCCATCTATCCTTGTGTCATCCCCACCTCCCTCCCTCCTTCCCTCCCTCCTTCCTTCCCTCCCTCCTTCCCTCCCTCCCTCCTTCTCTCCCTCCCTACCCCTCAAGGTTCTTTGTTTCAGATGTCTACTGAGTCCAAAGACAAGAGTGGTTTGGGGCTTACATGTGAGTCTCTTTCATTTTGTTTTTCTCCCCCCTCCCCCCCCCCCCTCCCCACCCCCCTCCCCACCGTTACTCTTTCATGTCCATCCTCCTAGATTCTCATCCCTCCTGTTTGGATTCTCATCCCTCGTTCCCTCCTGTTTGGATTCTCATCCCTCGTTCCCTCCTGTTTGGATAGATGACAGACTGTGATACCGTAGCTCTATCTTACTGTCAGCGCTCCTCTCCTGCTGTCTCCTCCTCCTCCTCCTCCTCCCTCCCCCCTCATCTCCCGTCTGGTCCCCAGAATGTTGAATATGCTGAGCTGTGCTATATGAGCTCTGAGAGAAAGAAAGAGAGAGAGAGAGAGAGAGAGAGAGAGAGAGAGAGTAGTAGAAGTTACAGTACATTTCGCTCAATCCTTGGGAAGACGGCTATAAAACATATTCGTTGTCAATGTTTCCTCTTTTTTTCAGTGGGTTTTTCTTTTCATGTTCCAAGAAGAGATCTATTACTCTAACTGACGCGTTGTAATGCTGCCGTTTCATCATCATAGAACCAGTTAAATATGACACTCCCCTCAGGAGAAGTAGATCACTTCCCCTCCTCTCTCTCCTCTCTCTTTTCTCTCTCTCCCCCCTCTCTCTCTCTCTCTTTCTTTCTCACTCCTCTCTCTCTCCCCTCTATCTCTCTCTATCTATTTCTCTCTCCTCTCCCCCCCTCTCTATCTTTCTCCCACCCTCTCTTCCCTCTCTCTCTCTTTTTTTTCTCTCTCCCCTCTCTCTCCCATCTCTCTCTCTCTTTCTTTCTCCCCTCTCTCTCTCTGTCTTTCTCTCTCCCCTCTCTCTCCCCCTCTCTCTCTCTCTTTCTCTCTCTCTCCCCTCTCTCTGTCTCTCTCTCTCTGTCTATCTCTCTCTCTCTTTCTCTCTCCCCTCTCTCTCCCCTCTCTCTCTCTCCCTATCTCTCTCTCTATTTCTCTCTCTTTCTCTCTCCCCTCTCTCTCCCATCTCTCTCTCTCTCTCTCTCTCTCTCTCCTCTCTCTCTCCCCTCTCTCTCCCCCTCTCTCTCTCTCTCTCTGTCTCTCTCTCTGCCTATCTCTCTCTCTCTCTTTCTCTCTCCCCTCTCTCTCCCCTCTCTCTCTCTCTCTCTCTCTCTATCTCTCTCTCTATTTCTCTCTCTTTCTCTCTCCCCTCTCTCTCCCCCCTCTCTCTCTATCTCTCTCTCTCTGTCTCTCTCTCTCTGTCTATATCTCTCTCTCTCTCTGTCTATCTCTTCGAGGATGTTGCTGGACTTTGTGGACGCTCTCCTCCCAGGCAGAAGCAGTAGGTATTAGTATTAATGATTTATTAGAGCAGGAAAACATTTCCTGCCAATAGGCTTCCAGAAACAGTAAATTCAATCAGAGACAGTTTAGATGGAGAGGATGCAGATGTATCAGCCACCCTGGCTCACACACTGCCATTGTGCCCAGATACAGTAGACACAGCGTACTTATCCCTGCCGTAGCATTTCACCACCGTGGTATTTCACGGGGGAAATCCCGCGGGATTTCAGCCGGGCGTTATTTCATTTCAGTGATGCACCACTACCAGGTGGCGTCTTTGAGTAGATTTAGCAGGCTTGGTCCACAGTGATCGTTGGATCATTCAATTTCACACATTCTAGGAAGGCCAGCTTGATATTAGATGAGTACCTTCTTCTCAAACTCATCTTTGTTCTCCTTCTGGATGTCATTTAATTATGACAAACGTATCTATCTGGTATTCAACATCGGGTAGCCCTGTTGAATAGCTCAGTTGGTATGGAGCAAGCCTCCGATATGAGGTTATAGTCCAAGCCTACTCAATGAACTTGCCATTTTCAATTTTTGCATTTTGTTCAATGTCAATCAATGTAATGTAAATACATTATTTTCCAAACAGTTGTCTTATGGTACTATTTCTGGGGCCTATTACGAATTCTGAGGTATTTGGCAAGAGGACACATTTTGGCATGACACAGCCACATAGGTTATCACTAGCCTACCTTATGGCAAAATAATCCAAAGGTCTGTTTTTTTAAGAAAACAATTATAATATCACCATTTCTAACATCAGGCTACCTACTAACTGCAGATGAAACTAATGTTAGCTGTATTGTCAACTCTCCATCTGTTTCCCAGATTCACAGTTTCCCAACCGCCCAATGGGATCAAAGATAGCCCACACGGTCAGAAAACCTGGCAACCTGGCAACACTGCCAACGGCAACCCCTCAAAGCAGAGGACAGAAGTGTTGCTTGTAGTGGAGAAAGTGGAGATTTTGACTTGTTGCGTTGTTGTCTTAATAATACTACGAAATAATACTATGAAAAGTGTAATTTGCGGATTGAGTCCGGAGAAAGTTGTGGTTCGGTCCGTATCCAGACCGGAGTTTGGACTTTGAGGATAGATGACCTGACCTAGGGTGTTAATATGAAATAAACCTCCCTCCTGACTGATGAGGAAGACGGGAATGTGTTGACGTAATCCAACATGAGTTCAAGTGCATATCGCATTATAGTGTTACAGTATTTATTGATTGTATATTAGTATAACGCTATGGAGTGTTATTAAAAACTGACGAGGGGTCGTAATCCTTAACACCGCTGTCATCAGTATAATACCAGTGAGTGTTATTAAAAAGGAAAAAAATTGAACGGACCCTGTTTAACAATAAATATGTTTAAGATATATCTGCTTCAGACTTTCATGTACAAACTTCTCTCTTACCTTTCACTGCTGACTGGGATGCATACCCCCCCCCCCCCCCCCCCCCCCCACGCAACACACCTAGCAACCTCCAGTCCATCCAGTTTAAATATGAATGATCATAAAGCATTAGGGGCGAAGATATTTACCCTACACTCCCTTAAACCCCAATTTGATTTCTCTGTATGCGTAAAAGCCTTCTATCTTACTCACCTGATTTCATAATGAAAGTGGGACTCTGTCTGAGCACAGAGGGGGACTATGCGTAGTATTACTACTCCCCCTAGAGGCTGCGAGTGGTATTTTTTGAAATACCATTGAGATCCCGGCAGGTAAGATTACTACTCCCAAGGGCTCCTTACTGTAGATACACTAGACAGACAGAAAACTGCACCAATCAATAGCCAGAGATGCAGACCCAGAGCAGTATAGCTTCCTTCCTGTGACCGTGTGCCCGCCCCCCGGGGGAAAGACAAGGTTGCCAGGTAATCAAACCTTGTTACCTTCATCCCCCCTTTGGCGCCGTGACAGCCATGTGCACAGTGTCTTAATTAGAACGCTGGACGATCGATGGGATCAATTAGATTCTCTTTTTCTCTCAATCTGTCTCTGTACTGTACCCCCCCTCTCTCTCTCTCTCTCTCTCTCTCTCTTTCTCTCTCTCCTCCTCTGCATGCACAAAGCCTGACCTTTTAAATCATGTTCTATTTCCACTTCCACCTGCAGAAAGAACATGCTAGAGCATCTGAGTTTAAGCATCTCCTCCTCTCCTCTTCTCTCCTTCTCTCTCCTCTCTCCTTACTTCTCCTCTTCTCTTCTCTTCTCTTCTCTTCTCTTCTCTTCTCTTCTCTTCTCTTCTCTTCTCTTCTCTTCTCTTCTCTCCTCTTCTCTTCTCTTCTCTTCTCTTCTCTCTTCTCTTCTCTTCTCTTCTCCTCTTCTCTCCTCTTCTCTTCTCTCCTTTCCTTACTTCTCCTCTTCTCTTCTCCCCTCTTTCTTGCAGATGATCGCCTATTCAATTGTTAGGTTAGTTTGTAGGCTGTATTTAAACCAAATACAGTTTAGGTGAGTGTTGAAGTTGAGTGTTGTTGACTGGTTGAAGGTGGATGATTCTTAAAGATGCTGATATAAGGTACTGCCTATTGTTCTG
>NW_028176458.1:60000-67500 GCF_949987555.1 Borostomias antarcticus
CCATCTCCTCTCTATCCCCCCCCCCCCCCCCTCTGTCTGCACATCCTCCCCCAGGTGTACAACTCCTCTGGCCTGGTGACCCCCCAGGAGGACTTGGGGGGGGACTTCAGCTCCAAGCTGTCCCCCAAGCTCACCCAGTCCCTGCTGGACAGCGACACCATGAACATGCGCAACCAGAGCCTGGCTCGGACCCGGGACCCTTCCTGCACCGCCCACGGATCCTTCAACACCCTGGGGGGGCACCTCATCATCCCCAACTCTGGTAGGCAGGCTGCAGTACTCCTGCTGCTCTCCTCCTCTCTACACCTCACCTCCTCCATCTCAACTAGGCAGACTACTCCTCCTCTCCTCATCCTCTCCCCCTCTCCACACCTCATCATCCCCAACTCAGGTAGGCAGGCTACAGTACTCCTCCTCTCCTCCTCTCTCAATTTCACATCCTCCATCTCAACTAGGCAGACTACTCCTCCTCTCCTCATCCTCTCCCCCTCTCCACACCTCATCATCCCCAACTCAGGTAGGCAGGCTACAGTACTCCTCCTCTCCTCCTCTCCACACCTCACCACCTCCACCACCTCCTCCTCTCCTCATCCTCTCCAGCTCTCCACCTCTTCAAGTTCAAGTTTGCGGTGCAGAGTGTGAACAGTTCTATTGTAGCAGTTACTGTCAGTGTTTGGCAGTGTTCAGTTCTCGTATGGCTCTGGGGTAGAAGCTGTTTATGAGTCTGTTTGTTCGTGATTTGATGGACCTGAACCATCTACCAGAGGGAAGCCTCCGGAAGTCTATTATGAACTCCTTTGTTTTTGAGACATCCAATCCAATCCAATCCAACTTTATTTGTAAAAGCACTATAAAAACCGCAAAGGACCAAAGTGATACAGAAGAAAAACATAAATACACAGCTCACACAGGCATAAAGTGCATACAAATACAAATAGATCAACGCCTTAGAAAGAGTCAAAGGCCAGGGGAGAAGGGTTTTAAGAAGACATTTAAAGACAGGCAGTGAAGAGGCCTGTCTTGTGTGGAGAGGCAGATCATTCCACAGTTTAGGGTCTGAAACAGCGAAGGCCCGGTCTCCTCTGAGCTCACGCTTAGTTTCAGGAACTCAGGAGCAGCTGGTCAGCTGACCTGAGAGAACGGAGGGGGGGGAGGGGGGTGTATAAGGGTGGAGCAGCTCAGAGAGGTAGGGGGCGGGGCAAGACCATTTAGGGATTTAAAAGCAAATAAAATAATTTTGAAATGAATCCTGAAACATATGGGCAGCCAATGGAGTGAGGCTAAAATGGGGGAAATTTGCTCATATTTCCGCTTCCAGTCAATAGACGCGCAGCGGCGTTTTGTACCATCTGAAGGGGGTGATGGAGGACCCACTAACACCCACATACAGTACAGTGCATTACAGTAATCCAGCCGAGTGGTGACAAAAGCATAGATTACTGTCTCAAAGTGCTGCCTCGAAAGAATTGGCTTAATTTCTGCCGTTCCATTGAGGCGTTAAGGACTAGGTTGTTCTCTGAACACCACAGTGCCGACCTGTGGATCTCGTCGCTGTACGCTGTCTCGTCTCCTCCCGAGATAAACCCTACCACGGTCGTGTCGTCCGCAAACTTGCTGATGGAGTTGCTGGGATGGGTGGGGGCTCAGTCGTGTATGTAGAGGATGAAGAGGAGGGGGCCAAGAACGCAGCCCTGTGGGATGCCGGTGCAGAGACTGATGGTGGAGGAGAGGTGGGAGCCAAGTCTAGCAGACTGGCGACCCTTGGTTAGGAAGTCCTTGATGCAGTGGCAGATCGGTCGGGAGAAACCTTATGCCTGGGATGAGGGTGTTAAAAGCAGAGCTAAAGTCTATGAAAAGCGTCCTCCCACAGCTCCCCCGGTGTTCAAGAGGGGTCAGTGCAGCGTGAAGAGCAGTCGGCGATGGCATCCTCTGTAGACCTCTTCACTCTGTAGGCAAACTGTTAAGGGTCGAAGGTGGGTGGGAGGCTGGCTTTGATGTGCTGCAGGACCAGCCCCTCAAAACACTCCATGATTATTGGTGTGAGGGCGGTAGTCGTTGAGGCCGCTGACGACGGCCTTTTTTGGAATGACTCTGACAGACTTAAGGCCAGGTGGGATGGTGCATTTAGACAGGGACAGGTTGAAGACCTTTGCGAAGACCCCCGCGATCTGGTACGCTCACTCCTCCAACGCCCTTCCTGACACGCCCGTCAGGGCCGGCGGTTTTCCACTGATTCAGCGCTCCGAGCGCCCCCGCCTCACTTCGCGCTTTTGGACAGCAAGGCTCGTCGGAGGCTGCTTTCCCCTCCAAGCGAGCGAAGACACAGTTCGGTAACCCTGCCATCAAGGAGGCGCCATCTGCAGTCGCGCCGCTGGGCTTGTAGCTGGGGAGGTGATGGATCCCCTGCCGCGCCTGCCGTGGGTCCGTGCCGGAGAAGCGGTCCTCGATCTTCCTCTTGTAGGCCTCTTTCACCTCCCCGAAGCCTCTCCTCAGGTTGGCTCGAGCAGCGCTGTACACGGCTTCGTCTCCGGACCTGAAGGCGCTGTTACGGGCCTTGAGGAGAATTCGGACCTCCTTTGTAATCCAGGGCTTCTGGTTGAGGAACGTGCTTGTCGACGTTGTCAACACAGGCTCGGATGTGGAAGAGCACAGTTGAGACGTACACCTGTAGATCCGGATCCTCAGAGATGTCCCAGATTGTCCTTTCAAAGCAGTCCCACAGCTGCAAGGAGGCTCCTTCAGGACGGATCTTAACACTCTTTGGGTTGAGCTTTTCTCCTGAGGGGGGTGTATGCCGGGGTTAGCGTTATGGATAGGTGGTCAGACCGGCCTAGGCGTCTCCTCCTCTCCTCTCACCTCCTCCATCTCAACTGGGCAGACTACTCCTCCTCTCCTCATCCTCTCCTCCTCTCCACCCCTCATCATCCCCAACTCGGGTAGGCAGGCTACAGTACTCCAGCTGTTCTCCTCCTCCTCCTCTCCTCCTCTTTCTCCATCTCCTGCTCCCCAGGAACACCCGGCTCAACGTCACTGAACACTCTCCTGGCTGTGAGCTCGCCGCAGTCCTCACTCCCCTCTCTCTCTCTCTCTCCCTCCCCCCCTCCTCCCCTCTCTCTCCCCCCCCTCTTCCTCTCCTCCTCTCTCGCCCCGGGATATTACTGATGGTTGTTGTCTTCCTCTCTTTAATTGTGTTGTGAGGCTGAGGACAAGGTCTTTACTCTGCTGGGAGGCGGAGTAAATGTCATCCGCTGGAAGACCACACACACACACACACACACACACACACACACGCAAAATACACACTTGTTTGGGAACTGCTAAACACAGACACACACACACAAATCAATGATGACACCCACAGTTCTCTCTCTCTCTCTCTCTCCCTCTCTCTCTATCTCTCTATCTCTCTCTCTCTCTCTCTCTTCTCTCTCTCTCTCTCTCTGCAGGTGTGAGTTTGCTGGTGCCAGCAGGGGCAGTTCCTCAGGGGCGTGTCTACGAGATGTACGTGACGGTACACAGGAAGGACAGCATGAGGTGAGGAAGACGATAAAGATCCTCCACCTCCAGCCTGACCCCTCCTCTCTCTCCTATCCTCCTCCCCCTCTCCCCTCCTCCTCTCCTCTCCCCTACCCTGCTACTCTCCTTGCCTCCTCTCTCTTCTCTCCTCTCCTCCCCTCCTCCCCTCCTCCCCCCTCCTCCTCTCCTCTTGCCCTCCTACTCTACTCGCCTCCTCTCCTCTCCTTTCCTCCTCTCCTCTCCTCCTCCTCCTCCCTCCTCCTCTCCTCTCCCCTGCCCTCCTACTCTCCTCGCCTCCTCTCCCCTCCTCTCATCTCCTCTCCTCTGCTCCTCTCATCTCCTTTTCTCCTCTCCTCTCCTCTCCTCTCTTCTCCTCTCCTCTCCTCTCCTCTCTCCTCTCCCCTGCTGACCCCCTCCCCACAACTATCCATCACCCTAATCCTCACTCTAACCCCCCCCCCCTGTTTGTGTGTGTGTGTGTGTGTATATGTGTGTGTGTGCGCGTGTGTGTGTGTGTGTGTCCAGGCCCCCGGTGGAGGACATCCAGACGGTGCTGAGCCCGGTGGTGAGCTGCGGCCCCCCCGGAGCCCTCCTGACCCGGCCGGTCATCCTGACCATGCACCACTGCGCCGACGCCGACAGCGACGATTGGCTGATCCAGCTCCGGAACCAGCTCGGCCAGGGCCAATGGGAGGTGAGACCGGGGGCGATGCATAGCCAATGGGAGGGGCCCGGGCGCTCTCCCACAGCCAACGGGGGGGGAGTTGTTCAGGGGGTGGTTTACAGTCAGAGGGGAGGAGGACGAGGAGAGGGAGGTGAGGGAGAGGAAGGGATGACAGGGAGAGATATAAGCCACGCAGAGCTATCATCCGTTCTCGGGGAGAAATGATTAACTGTGACGCAGAGCCTCACAGTGGAGGTCGAACCCTCCTTCCTTCCTCCCTCTCTCCATCCCTCCTTCCTCCCTCTCTCCATCCTTCCTTCCTCCCTCTCTCCATCCTTCCTTCCTCCTTCTCTCCATCCCTCCTTCCTCCCTCTCTCCATCCTTCCTTCCTCCCTCTCTCCATCCTTCCTTCCTCCCTCGCCATCCTTCCTTCCTCCCTCTCTCCATCCCTCCTTCCTCCCTCTCTCCATCCCTCCTCCCTCTCTCCATCCCTCCTCCCCCTCTCCATCCCTCCTCCCCCCTCCCTCCTTTCCCCACTCTCTCCCTCTGTCTCTCGCATCATCAGCAGACCGCCACTGGGCACTGTGTGTGTGTGTGTGTGTGTGTGTGTGTGTGTGCGTGTGTGTGTGTGTGATAAGGCTGTCAGGCGTCGGTGTACGAACAAGACCCCAGTACCTGCCTCTGTTGTTATCGCACTGAAACACAGTGTCGCAACACAATTATGCATGCAGAGGTGAGGTGTGTATGTGTGTGTGTGTGTGTGTGTGTGTGTGTGTGTGTGTGTGTGTGTGTGTGTGTGTGTGAGTCCACGGATCTAACAATGTTCCATGAAGAGGACTAACTAGTCCTGTCTGAGACAATAACAAATCAGGCTGCTGGTGATATGGAAGACAGCAATGCATCTCTACCCTCCATCCCTCCACGCCTTCATCCCTTCATCATTTCCTTCCATCCCTCCCTCCATCCCTCGCTCCTCCTCTCCACCCCTGAAAGACTAGCTCAGGATCAGAGTCACAGGCAGCTGTGCTGATGACCGGTCATAGCCATCGTTGTGTCATATAGGGTTAACAACAACAGTCTAATGCCTCGGGCGTAACCACCAGCCTTAACGATGTTGATAAATTGACAAGCAGATTATTGATTCTGTGTGTGTGTTGTGTGTGTGCGTGTGCGTGTGTGTGTGTGTGCGTGCGTGCGTGTGTGTGAGTGTGTGTGCGTGTGCGTGTGCGTGTGTGTGTGCGTGTGTGCGAGTGTGTGTGTGTGTGTGTGTGTGTGTGTGTGTGCGTGTGTGTGTGCGTGTGTGTGTTCCGCAGGATGTGGTGGTGGTGGGAGAGGAGAACTTCACCACGCCCTGCTACGTGCAAATGGACGAGGAGGCGTGTCACATCCTGACTGAGACGCTGGGCACCTACTGTCTGATTGGCCAGTCGGTGACCAAGGCGGCGGCTAAGCGAATCAAATTGGCCGTGTTCGGCCCGGTGTCCAGCACCACGCTGGAGTACCACATCAGGGTGTACTGTCTGGACGACACACAGGACGCACTGAAGGTATGGAGGAGAGAGGGAGGGGAGGAGAGAGGGAGGAGAGAGGGAGGGGAGGAGAGAGGGAGGAGAGAGGGAGGGAGGAGATAGGAGAGAGAAGAGAGAGGAAGGAGAGAGGGAGGAGAGAGAGAGGGAGGAGAGAGGGAGGGGAGAGGAACAGAGGATAGAGGGAGGAGAGAGGGAGAGGGAGATAGGAGAGAGAAGAGAGAAGAAGGAGAGAGGGAGGGGAGGAGAGCGGGAGGAGAGGAGAGAGTTAGGAGAGAGGGAGGGGAGAGGAACAGAGGATAGAGGGAGGAGAGAGGGAGGGGAGAGGGAGAGGGAGGGAAGGAGGGATGGGAAAGGGAGGGAGGAGAGAGAAGTGAGAGGGAGGATAGAGGGAGAGAGGAGGGAGGGAGGAGAGAGCGAGGGGAGAGGGAGAGAGGAGAGAGGAGGAAAGGAGGATAGAGGTGAGAAGGAGGGAGGTGTAGAGGATAGAGAGAGGGAAAGAGGAGGGAGGGAGGAGAGAGGCAGGAGAGAGGGAGGGAGAGGGAGAAAGGAGGAAAGGAGGATAGAGGTGAGAAGGAGGGAGGTGTAGAGGATAGAGAGAGGGAGGGAGGAGAGAGGGAGGAGAGAGGGAGGATAAGTAGATAGTACACTAGGTACAGTGAAGAGAGTACCACATCCCAGAGGCCCATAGTAAGAATCAAGTTCAGCATACCGATAAGTTCTCATTAGCTGGATTCACTAAGCCTTCATTAAGACTAAGTCAATCTAGCTATGAGCGTGTGTTTACGTAAAAGTGTGTTTGCACCATATGACCAATCGCAAACATGGACAAGTCTACCACAGTAATTAAAAAATATAATCTGGGTTAAAAGCAAAGCACAGTTTCTGCTGCCAATGGCAGGAAGGAAAGTTGGCAAAATATTGCCAACTGTGTGAACGAGTAAGTTAATAGGTATATCAATATCACGGCCCTATCATTAAGGCACGAGTAGATCTGACCATAATTACAATTGTGTAGTCCATTAAATGAATGTGTTGCTTAGATGTATTCTAAGAGCATTTTAGCCTTAGGCTATTATTTCAGCTGCAACCCCGGCAGTGTTAAACGATCTGGGAGCAGCTAACGACAAAAGAACATCATTCAAACTGGTTGCTAATCTAAGGTCAACAAGTACAAGGTTTTAGTGCTTTAATAAGTCGGTGATTTAGGATCGGTACGCGCAAAGGACTATAGAACAAAGACATGGCCTCGGAATTGCTTGCAGCCAACGGGGAAAAAAATGAAGCAAAACAACGCTAGCTAATGCGTACAGTGTCTACGGCTGTAACCGTACGACTCCAACACATTGCGCTGGCAACATCCGGCCACAGCGGCTGATAAAAATAAGCCGTTCCCTCCGCTGTATCTTCCAGATTGTCAGCGAAAAGCCGACGAGTTTTGTCGCTGTCTAAAAACCCTTGCCTTCCTAAGAGACCCTCTCACGATTCGCGCACATCGGCGCCATTTTCCAAGAGATATGACTGCTGAGTCGGCAGGCGCTTTCGGTGTTGATCTGTTATCATTTCGCGTGAGCTGTGATAACTGATACCATGGCGATGTACTGTACCCTGGTAAAAAAGTAAACACCGTGGTGACGCTCAAAGCCCAGGATTAAACCTGAAGTGACCTCGCTAAACCCCAAATCCTCCTTCATAGTATTGTGCTGTCTTCTTGGCCAGGTCTCTCTTGCAAAATAGATTTTTAATCTTGCTAACATGGTTAAATAAGGGTTAAATTCATAAATAACAAGTAAA
>NW_028176458.1:72500-82500 GCF_949987555.1 Borostomias antarcticus
GGTTTCCGGCAGAGCCGAGGGCCTGTGTCCCGGCAGCAGGCTGGGCGGACTTGTTAAAGCAATCAGCTGTGTCTGCTGCTGCACCAGCGTTTGTTTTCCTCTGCCAGCTCCTATTAATGAACCCTCACTTCCCTCCTCTGTGGACCTGCTGACTGACCGGAGAGAGCGAGAGAGAGAAGAGGGAGGGGGGAGAAAGAGAGAGAGAGAGAGAGAGAGAGAGAGAGAGAGAGAGAAAAGAGATCGGGAAACATGAGGCAGAGAGACTAGAGAAAGAGAAGGAGAGGTATAGAGAGAGAGAGAGAGAAAGAGAGTAGAGAAAGAGAAGGAGAGGTACAGTATAGAGAGAGAGAGAGAGGGTAGAGAAAGAGAAGGAGAGGTATAGAGAGAGAGAGAGAGAGAGGGTAGAGAAAGAGAAGGAGAGGTATAGAGAGAGAGAGAGAAAGAGAGTAGAGAAAGAGAAGGAGAGGTATAGAGAGAGAAAGGGTAGAGAAAGAGAAGGAGAGATATAGAGAGAGAGAGAGGGTAGAGATAGAGGAGTATAGAGAGAGAGGGAGGCTAGAGAAAGAGAAGGAGAGGTATAGAGAGAGAGAGAGAGAAAGAGAGTAGAGAAAGAGAAGGAGAGGTATAGAGAGAGAGAGAGAGGGTAGAGAAAGAGAAGGAGAGGTATAGAGAGAGAGAGAGAGGGTAGAGAAAGAGAAGGAGAGGTATAGAGAGAGAGAGAGAGAAAGAGAGTAGAGAAAGAGAAGGAGAGGTATAGAGAGAGATAGAGAGAGAGGTTAGAGAAAGAGGAGTATAGAGAGAGAGGGAGGCTAGAGAAAGAGAAGGAGAGGTATAGAGAGAGAGAGAGAGAGAGAGAGAGGGTAGAGAAAGAGAAGGAGAGGTATAGAGAGAGAGAGAGAGAGAGAGGGTAGAGAAAGAGAACTAGAGGTATAGAGGCAGAGAGAGGCTAGGGGCAAGACACGCGGGAGTGTGTGCTCCCGGCCCAGCTGACCGGCCTTCGCCTCTGTGTGCTCTGTCTCCCCCTGCAGGAGGTTCAGAGTATCGACACGTCTCTGATGGACCCGGCCAGCAGTATCACCACGCTGGTGGGGCCCGGGGCCTTCCGCATCCCCCTGTCCATCAGACAGAAGCTGTGCGGCAGCCTGGACGCCCCCCAGACCAGGGGCAACGACTGGAGGATGCTGGCCCACAAACTCAACCTGGACAGGTGAGGACTGGACGGGTCGGGTCGGGTAGGCTGTCCACCGGCAGTCCACCCTACCTGGGGCGTGTAGGCAAGGTGATGCAGACACACACGCGGTCAAACACACAGATCCACGCACGCCTGCACGCACATACGCGTATACACACACACACACATAACCCTATAAGCTCTCTGGTGGAAGCAGAAGGGATCTTTCAACTACAGAGCTCACAGTAAGAGAGAGAGAGAGAGAGAGAGAGAGAGAGAGAGAGAGATGGACAGGTGGAGGGGAAAGAGTTGGAGTAGGATAAGGAAAAGGCTGTTTTGAGGAGCTTTTCAATCTCAGCTCTGAAGATAGGGCTGCTCTCCAAACCTCAAGATGAGAAGAAAAGCAACATCAGTTCAAACTCCCTGGCCCAGGAAAGAAGAAAATATTAAACGAGATGGAAGAACTGAATATTTTGCAGCCTTTGTGTCAGGATAGCGGTCTGCAGTTTTATCAGTTATCACACACACACACACACACACACACACACACGTACTTGACTGGTGCCAGAGCGATGTGCCTCAAAATCAAACAAAAACTTTTTTGAAGAAAAGTTTTTCATTTTTTGGCATATTATGAAACTAAAAAGTTTTGAAGAAGGTAGCATACTCAATATAGCAAACAACATTTGTAAGATCACTAAATACTATCAATCTGTTAGCAAAGTAGGGATGTTTAATTCCCCCATATTACCCGACTGTCTGAGGTGTGAAAAGCTCAAAATCTTTGAAGGGGGATTTCTCAGCTAGCTGATTTTAGATCTACCAGCATTCTAGTCTCAACGCCAGACCCATGAGAGTTCTTTCACTCATACGCTCAAAAGCTACGCTAATTACACTACGTTACTGCATGCTGCAGATCTCTCTATGGGTCTGGGACACTTCATGAAATAATCTGGTGTTCAAATCCTGGCAATTCATTGGTAGCTACGGAATCCCGGCGACACCAATCAGTAACGACTTTCGCGATCAGGCATTCCCACCCAACCTGGCCCCGCCCATCTAACCTTGGCCAGCGTCTCTCATTTGCTGCTACGACCTGTCACTCTTTCAATTTTAACCTGTCAATACGCCCTCAGAACACTAGCTTTGGTGGAAAAGTGGCACAGACTCTATTATGTAGTATGCGGAGCGCAGCGATTTAACATAATATTTGAGTCTGGAGATAGACTGCCAACATTCAAATCATAGCAATAGCAATCAAGCGTATTTAGCCATTGCCATATTTCAAAGTATGACACACGACTTTAAAGCTTACAATCTCCACTTTCATTATCTGTAAAAAAAAAAGAAAAGAAAATTGACCTTGCTTGACATGAGGCACAAACCATCAGCTCCTGTCAGTGAGTCACACACTACAGATCCCAGATAGCAAGCGGACGTGTAATAATTCTGGGCCATATATGGGCCGGAACTAAGCCACAAGGGCCAGATCTGGCCTGTATATGGCCCAGATCCGCTTACTATCTGTGATTATGTCCTCTTAGAAACATGCTCTCTTGTGTACCTTTTGCAGGTATCTGAACTACTTCGCCACCAAGTCCAGTCCTACCGGGGTGATTCTGGACCTCTGGGAGGCTCAACACTTCCCCGATGGGAACCTCAACACGCTGGCCGCCGTCCTGGAGGAAATGGGCCGCCACGAGAACCTGGGCTCCATGACCATGGAACACTGACACCAGAACCGCGCTTGTCTGACTCCAGAACCCGGTCCCGGCGGCGAAGAGAACACACGTCGCCCCGGGATTGGTTGATTGATGTTACAGCAGGAGTAACTCCTGTGTGTGTGTATGTACAGTATGTGTGTGTGTTGTGTGTGTGAGTATGTGGTCCTGATCTCCACCGACAAACGACAGACTGTCGCTAAACACACGTGTCTGAGAATGGACTGCGTTAGATGTGATAGGAGTCCAGTTATTCTGTAGTGGACGACAGGATGAACAGAAAATGAAAATAAAGGGTGGTAGAGAGAGATAAGAGACATAGAGGGAGGGAGGGAGGGAGGGAGGGAGGGAGAAAGAGAGAGAGAGAGAGAGAGAGAGAGAGAGAGAGAGCAGAGATTCCTTCAGATCCCTCCGGTAGCCTTGGCTGTACGTTCCTTGGTACAGTTTGTTATTCTTATGCAGTTTCCTAGGAAACGGTCTATTCTGGTGTCCATATGAGTGGATGATGTTTTCCTACTTCAGATGTCGTTATCTAGCGTAGGAGATCTGTCGCTAATGTTCCTACTTCAGACTTTGATGTCTAGCATAGAAGGTCTGTCGCTAATGTTCCTACTTCAGACTTTGCTGTCTACCGCAGGAGATCTGTCGCTAATGCTCTGCCCAGAAACAACCTCCATAACAACCTCCAACCTTGAAGAGTACTAGCATCCCACAACCTTGGGGCCCTAGCATCCTACAACCTTGAGGCCGGAGCATCCTACACCCTTGAAGAGTCTTAGCATCCCACAACCTTCGGGGAGTAGCATCCTACAACCTTGAAGAGTACTAGCTTCCTACAATCTGGAGGCCCTAGCATCCTACACCGTTGAGGCCCTGGAAACCTTGAGGCCCTAGCATCCTACACCCTTGAAGAGTCCTAGCTTCCTACAATCTTGAGGCTCTAGCATCCTACACCCTTGAATAGTCCTAGCATCCTACACCCTTGAGGCCCTAGAAACCTACAACCTTGAAGAGTACTAGCATCCTACACCCTTGAGGCCCTAGAAACCTACAACCTTGAAGAGTCCTAGCATCCCACAACTTTGGGGCCCTAGCATCCTACAACCTTGAGGCCCAAGCATCCTACACCCTTGAAGAGTCCTAGCCTCCTACACCGTTGAGGCCCTAGAAACCTCCAACCTTGAAGAGTCCTAGCATTCTTCAACATTGAGGCCCTAGCATCCTACAACCCTGAGACTCTAGCATCCTACAACCTTGAAGAGTCCTAGCGTCCTTCAACCTTGAAGAGCCCTTTATCCTACAACCTTGAGGCCCAACATTGAACTGCGCTAGTATCCTACGACCTTGAGGCCCTAGCATCCTAGACACACATACTCACTAGTGTACATCTGAGAAGGTTTGGACAGGTGGGATAAAGTCTACATGGGAGACTGATAAAGTAGCTACTTCCTGTTTCCGTGGAGCTTGTTGGAGCTTTCAGTCAGAAGTATTCAGATCTTCAGATCTACATGAACCGTGTGTGTGTGTGTGGAGGGGGGGCCCAGATAGCAAGCGGATCTGGGCCATATATGGGCCGGAACTAAGCCACAAGGGCCAGATCTGGCCTCTATATGGCCCAGATCTGCTTGCTATCTGGGGGGGGACGGGAGCTAGCGGTTGTTTCTGGACAGGCTGGAGGACAGCACAGAGAGACAGGGAGCAGAAATGGACAAACGGAAGAAGGGAATGAGTCGAAGAGGTCTAGTAGTCTAGTTAGAAGTTATGGGATGGAGAACCAAATACAGGTGATTTCATACATACTCACTGCCACAACTCACGCATTGGTTCTGTTTACTTTTATTCAGCTTGTGTTTATATATATTTATTCATATGCTATGTTTGAAATAATTTACAGTAGGTTATGTTAAACAATCTGATCTTGTTTTTATTCCCACTTTTCTTCTTTACTTTCTGTCATTATCTTGACTTTGCTGCCACTAGCGCCATCTAGTGGCCTGGAGATCAACATCAGCATTTCTATGATTATTATTGTGTGCACCATGTAAATACATTAATGACAGGTTGATTCTAATACCAGTATATACTATTGTTTTTCATGGTCATTATAATCATTTGTATTGATTATGCAGTTTCCTTTGAGTTGTGGCCATGAACTGTCCAGAGGGGTAAACTCATTAACATATTGTTGTCGTTAAGGAATTGAATCTATGATTTGTTTGTACGTCTGCAGAACAACAGTGTATTTAACCACTGGCTGCTTGTCTAGATATTAACATTGCGGGCCATGGGTGTAGAGATATTATTCTATTTCTATTGTTCTATTCTGTCTCTACTGAGGGCGAGGTCGGAATGCGGCGGTCTACTCTGGGTTTAAGATGTGGATGGAGATCAGATTAGCGAACGAGTCTGTGTAGTGTACGGATGGAGGAATGCCACAGCGGAACTGATCTGAGGTCTGCCGGTTGAGACGATGACGTGGACGGTGGACACGGAGGCCTGAGAGCTACAGTGTAACGTTGGTCGGCCTTATTGTACCAGCGTATTCACATATGCAAAGTTCTAGAACTTTCCGCAAAAAAAATCCCTGGTATATAGTTTCTGGAAAATCCAGAAGGTCTCTAGTGGAACGTTGACACGACAGGGAATACGCATCAAGTTCCTCCCCAAATCCAGATGGCCAACACCTTCTACATCTCACCAGGACCAGTGTCCTAGTGAACTAACATGGCCGCCGTGTTGGTTACTGTAGCTGCTCGGGCAGACTGAGACACAGGTCCACCTGGGTTGAGAGATGTTTCTTCTTCTGCAGATCGTCCACCATCTCCCCCTGTTCCTTGTCCCTCCATGATGAGGTGAACGGTGGAACGACTGAGAGATTAAAGGGATATTTTCTCAGGAGAGAGAGCATGTTGACCTAGAAGAGAAAGACCTGGCTCTCTGGACAAGAGACTTAGCCTAGTCTAGAACTACAGTAGGGAGTGGATAATGGAGAATAGTCCAGGATTAGGTTTAATCTGACGGAATTGGCCCAAAGAGGATGGAGAAATGAGAGTGAGTTGACCTATCAGAGTGTGTAAATGTTTTCTATGCTGTACAGTTGTCTCCTGTCAGATTCAGAAGTTCAGGCTATTTCAGTATATTGAAAAAAAAATTAAATAAAATGTTAAAAAAAAACACGGCCGTAAACTTAAACACTAGTTTGTATGTTTGTTTGTTTTTTTATGTTCAGTTTAAATTCCGTTTTTTTTTGTAAGAGCTGTGTCTACTATGCAAACTTGGCATCCTTTTTATCAATGGAGTGTTTTGACTAGAGCTGTGCTAGTAAGTGCATTTTCATTTCCTGACTATCTGGGTGGTCTTATTTGTAAACTGTGAGGTAGTCGTGGGTTCATTCTAGTTCGGCACGCTTGATAATACTGACTCTCGCAAATGCTTGCCTCGCGTCTCTCCTCTCCTCTGTCAAGTTTCTGTACAAAGTGTAAGAAAGAATTTTTAAGACAATTAATAAATTATATTTATAAGCAATGCTGAAAATGTTGAAATGTGGTCTTGTGTGGTCTGTGTGTGTGCATGTGGACATGAGGATGAATTCAACATCTGGGGTTTTATTTGAGGAATGTTGAGCCTATCACACAGTACATTGACAGATCACACAGCCAATCAGACAGATGGATATCAGATCACGACCAATCAGATAGATCAGTACCACCCTCCTCTCTGTCTCTGTACTGTACAGCGCGCCATATCAACAGTATTATACAGGGTAGATAAGGCACAGGCCCCTAGCTCTCGCATTCTGCACACTTAACAACAACAACAACAATAAACAACAACTTGGCTCTGAGTGAGTACACCTCGAGGGCTTGTGGAAGGTGTCTGGATTTTCCCAGATTACGGAGAATGCTTCAACTGAAAATGGGATCATCTATTAATGGGACTACCTCTCGCTATCAACTGCAAAATACAAAGTTGTGTTTGTAGGCTCCTCCCCCTTCCCTTCACCGCAACCTTGTCCACTCGTTCTCCTCCTCCCTTTCTCCACTCTTCCATACCTCCCTCCACCCATCATCTCTGGTCCACCATCTTCATCATCATCATCGCCATCATTGTCGTCATCCCCAGCTGGAGCAGCTTTCCCAGAAAGCACTGTAAAGGCAGTCTGCTAGTCTAGTGTGTCCATGGCAGCTACCAGACCGGTCAGTCTCTGGCAGGCTCGTCAGCCTCGTTGACCCCGCCACCTCGGGTCATCGGAATTCTCGGTTCCGTCTGGAAAGTTCCAGAACGGTTCCCTCAAAGATTCCAGAACTCCCCCTCCTCTCTGAAAGAACACTCCCCCCACCCTCCCCCCCCCCAACCCCCCGTGGGTCGAGGGTTCCGGCACTCGGGGGGGGGGGGGGGGATTACGGTGTCCCCATGGCAACAAGGTTCCCCGGGCGGCGGGATCGCCCGCTCTCCTGACCCCGCGGAGCAGAGGATCGTGGGTAGGGCGGGGGTGGCGGGGGCGAGGTGACGCGGGTGACACGCCCGGCGCCGTCGCTTCCCCTGTCACAGTTTGATGTCCTGCGATTCGGACATCTTGGCCAGGGTCTTCTTCACGCGCAGCGCCGTGAGCCGGGAGGCGGGGCTATGGGCCCAACATTCCGTCATCAGCTTCCCCAACTGGCGCAGACACTACGGATGAGACGACGCTGTCAGACTCACGCCGCTCCCATCGAGGTGCACGTGTGTGTGTGTGTGTGTGTGTGTGTTACCTCATCGCTGCTCCAGCGGTTGGGAAAGGTAGACCGTAGCTTCTTGATGCAGACCACCTCTCTCATGTCCTCATAGGAGGGGTCTGTAGGCACCATGTCGTGGTAGGGAAGCTGGTACTCCTCTACGATACCTGAAACACACACACACACACACACACACCACATCTCAATCAATCGACGACACAGTTCCCCTACACACAACGATGTGACCGATGTGCACTTTCATCACACACACACACATCGGGCAGGGCGCGTCCCGGTACCTCCGGACACACAGCGCCTGGCGATCTCCCAGAGGATGAGGCCGAAGCTGTACATGTCGGCCATGATGAAGGACTGGAAGTGCTTCCTGTTCAGGGTCTCGTCCAGCACCTCGGGGGCCATGTAACGCTTGGTGCCCACCCGCGTGTTCGGGGGGATGTCCACCTCGTTGGTGTCACTACGGAGGAGGGGGATGGGAGGAGGAGGAGAGGAGAGGGGGATGGAGGGGAGGAGAGGATGGGGGGGTGGGGAGAGAGGGTTGGAGGAGAGAGGGATGGAGGAGAGGAGATAGAGATGGAGGAGATAGGGATGGAGGAGAGAGGGTAGAGGAGAGGGAGATGATGGAGAGGAAAGGAGGAAAGAGGAGAGAGGGGAAGAGGAGAGGGATGGAGGAGGAAAGACAAAGGTGTGGAGGAGAGAGAGAGAGAGAGAGAGAGAGAGAGAGAGATAATAATACATTTTATTCATAGTGCACTTTACATTCCTAGTGCTAATGTAGGAGAGAAGAATATTAAGGGGAATATGTCTCTCTCTCTCTCTCAAACACACACACACACGCACAAACACACACACACATACACACACACAGACCCCCCCCTCCCCCCCTCTCTCTCTCTCACACACGCACACACACACACACACACACACACACACACACACACACACACACACACAGACCCCCCCCCCCTCTCTCCCTCTCCCCTCCCTACCTGATGAACTTGACGGCCAGGCCCAGGTCAGCGATGCAGCAGGCCCCGTTCCTCTTCACCAGGATGTTCTTGCTCTTCAGGTCCCGGTGGGCGATGGCCGGCTTGCCCTGCGTGCCGAAGATCTCCGTGTGGAGGTGGCAGAGGCCGGACACGGCGGAGTAGGCCAGCCGCAGCATGGCCCGGGCGTCCAGCGTGGTGGACTTCAGGTAGTCGTACAGCGAGCCGCTCTCGTGGTAGTCGGTGATGAGGTACAGCTGCGTCCACGAGCCCGTCCCTTTGATGTCCGCCGCTATGAACCCTGGGTAAGGGGACGGGGGGGGGGGGGATGTTAAGGACGGACGCTCGGTGTTGTGGACGCGTTCGTTTTTTTGTCCCGGCGATTAGTTAGCGAGCCCTGCCGTGAGCTCGGGTCCGCTAGGAGCGGTTCTGAAACCGGATCGCTCTCTTTCTCACTTGTGGTCTCTTTCTCTGTCTCTCTCTCTCTCACACACACACACACACACACACGGCCCAGTCCTTCCTTCCTCACCCAGGATGTTCTCGTGTCTCATCAGGACGGTCTGGTAGATCTCGGTCTCTCTGAACCAGCTGGCCTCCTCGGTGGTGAAGAACACCTTGACCGCCACGCGCTCGCCGCGCCAGCGCCCCATCCACACCTCGCCGTAGCGCCCCTTACCGATCTGCTTCACCATCTGGATCTGCTTGGCGATGGTTCTCTGGACCTGGGATGGGAAGGATCAGATCCATTACTGTACCAACTGCTCATTTAAATAGCTTAGATATCACCATAAATGTAACTGAAATTAATTCATGAAAAACATGAATCGCCTTGTTACTGAGGTTGAATAGTTAAGTAAATATATGGTGTATACACTTTATATATCAATATTTTATTGATATATAAAGTGTATATCAATATTTTATTGATAATACTTCGTTTTACTTTAATATTGTATGATTTAATGCTGTGCTCTCTGAGTGCTGTTCAACAGGTGCGGTGGAGCTGCAGCGTGCGTGTCTCACCAGCAGGGGGAGCCCTGAGCCAGAGCCAGAGCTCTGGGACTGCTCGATCAGGTCTTTGAGGGACTCTCCGGGGGGGATGTAGCTCTCGTCCTGCTCCAGACCCATACTGTAGTGTGGGCGAGACTCCTGGCGCTTATACCTGGAATACACAACACATGAACACATGAATAGACTACACAACACATGAATAGACTACACAACACATGAATAGACTACACAACGCATGAACACATGAATAGACTACACAATACATGAAAACACGAATAGACTACACAACACATGAAAACATGAATAGACTACACAACACATGAATAGACTACACAACACATGAACACATGAATAGACTACACAACACATGAATAG
>NW_028176455.1:0-113361 GCF_949987555.1 Borostomias antarcticus
CCTAGTTGGGATGGACATTAGCTAGCACATTGGTTTGATAGTAGCATAGTTGGGATGGACGGTAGCTAGCACATTGGTTTGATAGTAGCATAGTTGGGATGGACAGTAGCTACCACATTGGTTTGATAGTAGCATAGTTGGGATGGACAGTAGCTAGCACATTGGTTTGATAGTAGCATAGTTGGGATGTACAGTAGCTAGCACATAGGTTTGATAGCATAGTTGGTATGGACAGTAGCTAGCACATTGGTTTGATAGTAGCATAGTTGGGATGGACAGTAGCTAGCACATTGGTTTGATAGTAGCATAGTTGGGATGGACGGTAGCTAGCACATTGGTTTGATAGTAGCATAGTTGGGATGGATGGTAGCTAGCACATTGGTTTGATAGTAGCATAGTTGGGATGGATGGTAGCTAGCACATTGGTTTGATAGTAGCATAGTTGGGATGGACGGTAGCTAGCACATTGGTTTGATAGTAGCATAGTTGGGATGGACAGTAGCTAGCACATTGGTTTGATAGTAGCATAGTTGGGATGGACAGTAGCTAGCACATTGGTTTGATAGTAGCATAGTTGGGATGGACAGTAGCTAGCACATTGGTTTGATAGTAGCATAGTTGGGATGTACAGTAGCTAGCACATAGGTTTGATAGCATAGTTTGGATGGACCGTAGCTAGCACATTGGTTTGATAGTAGCATAGTTGGGATGGACAGTAGCTAGCACATTGGTTTGATAGTAGCATAGTTGGGATGGACAGTAGCTAGCACATATGTTTGATAGTAGCATAGTTGGGATGGACAGTAGCTAGCACATTGGTTTGATAGTAGCATAGTTGGGATGGACAGTAGCTAGCACATTGGTTTGATAGTAGCATAGTTGGGATGGACAGTAGCTAGCACATTGGTTTGATAGTAGCATAGTTGGGATGGTCGGTAGCTAGCACATTGGTTTGATAGTAGCATAGTTGGGATGGACAGTAGCTAGCACATTGGTTTGATAGTAGCATAGTTGGGATTTACAGTAGCTAGCACATAGGTTTGATAGCATAGTTTGGATGGACAGTAGCTAGCACATTGGTTTGATAGTAGCATAGTTGGGATGGACAGTAGCTAGCACATTGGTTTGATAGTAGCATAGTTGGGATGGACAGTAGCTAGCACATTGGTTTGATAGTAGCATAGTTGGGATGGACAGTAGCTACCACATTGGTTTGATAGTAGCATAGTTGGGATGGACAGTAGCTAGCACATTGGTTTAATAGTAGCATAGTTGGGATGGACAGTAGCTAGCACATTGGTTTGATAGTAGCATAGTTGGGATGGACATTAGTTAGCACATTGGTTTGATAGTAGCATAGTTGGGATGGACAGTAGCTAGCACATTGGTTTGATAGTAGCATAGTTGGGATGGACAGTAGCTAGCACATTGGTTTGATAGTAGCCTAGTTGGGATGGACATTAGCTAGCACATTGGTTTGATAGTAGCATAGTTGGGATGGACGGTAGCTAGCACATTGGTTTGATAGTAGCATAGTTGGGATGGACAGTAGCTAGCACATAGGTTTGATAGCATAGTTGGTATGGACAGTAGCTAGCACATTGGTTTGATAGTAGCATAGTTGGGATGGACAGTAGCTAGCACATTGGTTTGATAGTAGCATAGTTGGGATGGACAGTAGCTACCACATTGGTTTGATAGTAGCATAGTTGGGATGGACAGTAGCTAGCACATTGGTTTGATAGTAGCATAGTTGGGATGGACAGTAGCTAGCACATTGGTTTGATAGTAGCATAGTTGGGATGTACAGTAGCTAGCACATAGGTTTGATAGCATAGTTTGGATGGACAGTAGCTAGCACATTGGTTTGATAGTAGCATAGTTGGGATGGACAGTAGCTAGCACATTGGTTTGATAGTAGCATAGTTGGGATGGACGGTAGCTAGCACATTGGTTTGATAGTAGCATAGTTGGGATGGACGGTAGCTAGCACATTGGTTTGATAGTAGCATAGTTGGGATGGACGGTAGCTAGCACATTGGTTTGATAGTAGCATAGTTGGGATGGACAGTAGCTAGCACATTGGTTTGATAGTAGCATAGTTGGGATGGACAGTAGCTAGCACATTGGTTTGATAGTAGCATAGTTGGGATGGACAGTAGCTAGCACATTGGTTTGATAGTAGCATAGTTGGGATGGACAGTAGCTAGCACATTGGTTTGATAGTAGCATAGTTGGGATTTACAGTAGCTAGCACATAGGTTTGATAGCATAGTTTGGATGGACAGTAGCTAGCACATTGGTTTGATAGTAGCATAGTTGGGATGGACAGTAGCTAGCACATTGGTTTGATAGTAGCATAGTTGGGATGGACAGTAGCTAGCACATTGGTTTGATAGTAGCATAGTTGGGATGGACAGTAGCTAGCAAATTGGTTTGATAGTAGCATAGTTGGGATGGACGGTAGCTAGCACATAGGTTTGATAGCATAGTTTGGATGGACAGTAGCTAGCACATTGGTTTGATAGTAGCATAGTTGGGATGGACAGTAGCTAGCACATTGGTTTGATAGTAGCATAGTTGGGATGGACGGTAGCTAGCACATTGGTTTGATAGTAGCATAGTTGGGATGGACGGTAGCTAGCACATTGGTTTGATAGTAGCATAGTTGGGATGGACAGTAGCTAGCACATTGGTTTGATAGTAGCATAGTTGGGATGGACAGTAGCTAGCACATTGGTTTGATAGTAGCATAGTTGGGATGGACGGTAGCTAGCACATAGGTTTGATAGCATAGTTTGGATGGACAGTAGCTAGCACATTGGTTTGATAGTAGCATAGTTGGGATGGACAGTAGCTAGCACATTGGTTTGATAGTAGCATAGTTGGGATGGACGGTAGCTAGCACATTGGTTTGATAGTAGCATAGTTGGGATGGAGGGTAGCTAGCACATTGGTTTGATAGTAGCATAGTTGGGATGGACGGTAGCTAGCACATTGGTTTGATATTAGCATAGTTGGGATGGACAGTAGCTAGCACATTGGTTTGATAGTAGCATAGTTGGGATGGACAGTAGCTAGCACATTGGTTTGATAGTAGCATAGTTGGGATGGACAGTAGCTAGCACATTGGTTTGATAGTAGCATAGTTGGGATGTACAGTAGCTAGCACATAGGTTTGATAGCATAGTTTGGATGGACAGTAGCTAGCACATTGGTTTGATAGTAGCATAGTTGGGATGGACAGTAGCTAGCACATTGGTTTGATAGTAGCATAGTTGGGATGGACAGTAGCTAGCACATTGGTTTGATAGTAGCATAGTTGGGATGGACAGTAGCTACCACATTGGTTTGATAGTAGCATAGTTGGGATGGACAGTAGCTAGCACATTGGTTTAATAGTAGCATAGTTGGGATGGACAGTAGCTAGCACATTGGTTTGATAGTAGCATAGTTGGGATGGACATTAGTTAGCACATTGGTTTGATAGTAGCATAGTTGGGATGGACAGTAGCTAGCACATTGGTTTGATAGTAGCATAGTTGGGATGGACAGTAGCTAGCACATTGGTTTGATAGTAGCCTAGTTGGGATGGACATTAGCTAGCACATTGGTTTGATAGTAGCATAGTTGGGATGGACGGTAGCTAGCACATTGGTTTGATAGTAGCATAGTTGGGATGGACAGTAGCTAGCACATTGGTTTGATAGTAGCATAGTTGGGATGGACAGTAGCTAGCACATTGGTTTGATAGCATAGTTGGTATGGACAGTAGCTAGCACATTGGTTTGATAGTAGCATAGTTGGGATGGACAGTAGCTAGCACATTGGTTTGATAGTAGCATAGTTGGGATGGACGGTAGCTAGCACATTGGTTTGATAGTAGCATAGTTGGGATGGACGGTAGCTAGCACATTGGTTTGATAGTAGCATAGTTGGGATGGATGGTAGCTAGCACATTGGTTTGATAGTAGCATAGTTGGGATGGACGGTAGCTAGCACATTGGTTTGATAGTAGCATAGTTGGGATGGACAGTAGCTAGCACATTGGTTTGATAGTAGCATAGTTGGGATGGACAGTAGCTAGCACATTGGTTTGATAGTAGCATAGTTGGGATGGACAGTAGCTAGCACATTGGTTTGATAGTAGCATAGTTGGGATGTACAGTAGCTAGCACATAGGTTTGATAGCATAGTTTGGATGGACCGTAGCTAGCACATTGGTTTGATAGTAGCATAGTTGGGATGGACAGTAGCTAGCACATTGGTTTGATAGTAGCATAGTTGGGATGGACAGTAGCTAGCACATAGGTTTGATAGTAGCATAGTTGGGATGGACAGTAGCTAGCACATTGGTTTGATAGTAGCATAGTTGGGATGGACAGTAGCTAGCACATTGGTTTGATAGTAGCATAGTTGGGATGGACAGTAGCTAGCACATTGGTTTGATAGTAGCATAGTTGGGATGGACAGTAGCTAGCACATTGGTTTGATAGTAGCATAGTTGGGATTTACAGTAGCTAGCACATAGGTTTGATAGCATAGTTTGGATGGACAGTAGCTAGCACATTGGTTTGATAGTAGCATAGTTGGGATGGACAGTAGCTAGCACATTGGTTTGATAGTAGCATAGTTGGGATGGACAGTAGCTAGCACATTGGTTTGATAGTAGCATAGTTGGGATGGACGGTAGCTAGCACATTGGTTTGATAGTAGCATAGTTGGGATGGACGGTAGCTAGCACATAGGTTTGATAGTAGCATAGTTGGGATGGACAGTAGCTAGCACATTGGTTTGATAGTAGCATAGTTGGGATGGACAGTAGCTAGCACATTGGTTTGATAGTAGCATAGTTGGGATGGACGGTAGCTAGCACATTGGTTTGATAGTAGCATAGTTGGGATGGACGGTAGCTAGCACATTGGTTTGATAGTAGCATAGTTGGGATGGACGGTAGCTAGCACATTGGTTTGATATTAGCATAGTTGGGATGGACAGTAGCTAGCACATTGGTTTGATAGTAGCATAGTTGGGATGGACAATAGCTAGCACATTGGTTTGATAGTAGCATAGTTGGGATGGACAGTAGCTAGCACATTGGTTTGATAGTAGCATAGTTGGGATGTACAGTAGCTAGCACATAGGTTTGATAGCATAGTTTGGATGGACAGTAGCTAGCACATTGGTTTGATAGTAGCATAGTTGGGATGGACAGTAGCTAGCACATTGGTTTGATAGTAGCATAGTTGGGATGGACAGTAGCTAGCACATTGGTTTGATAGTAGCATAGTTGGGATGGACAGTAGCTACCACATTGGTTTGATAGTAGCATAGTTGGGATGGACAGTAGCTAGCACATTGGTTTAATAGTAGCATAGTTGGGATGGACAGTAGCTAGCACATTGGTTTGATAGTAGCATAGTTGGGATGGACATTAGTTAGCACATTGGTTTGATAGTAGCATAGTTGGGATGGACAGTAGCTAGCACATTGGTTTGATAGTAGCATAGTTGGGATGGACAGTAGCTAGCACATTGGTTTGATAGTAGCCTAGTTGGGATGGACAATAGCTAGCACATTGGTTTGATAGTAGCATAGTTGGGATGGACGGTAGCTAGCACATTGGTTTGATAGTAGCATAGTTGGGATGGACAGTAGCTACCACATTGGTTTGATAGTAGCATAGTTGGGATGGACAGTAGCTAGCACATTGGTTTGATAGTAGCATAGTTGGGATGTACAGTAGCTAGCACATAGGTTTGATAGCATAGTTGGTATGGACAGTAGCTAGCACATTGGTTTGATAGTAGCATAGTTGGGATGGACAGTAGCTAGCACATTGGTTTGATAGTAGCATAGTTGGGATGGACGGTAGCTAGCACATTGGTTTGATAGTAGCATAGTTGGGATGGACGGTAGCTAGCACATTGGTTTGATAGTAGCATAGTTGGGATGGATGGTAGCTAGCACATTGGTTTGATAGTAGCATAGTTGGGATGGACGGTAGCTAGCACATTGGTTTGATAGTAGCATAGTTGGGATGGACAGTAGCTAGCACATTGGTTTGATATTAGCATAGTTGGGATGGACAGTAGCTAGCACATTGGTTTGATAGTAGCATAGTTGGGATGGACAGTAGCTAGCACATTGGTTTGATAGTAGCATAGTTGGGATGTACAGTAGCTAGCACATAGGTTTGATAGCATAGTTTGGATGGACCGTAGCTAGCACATTGGTTTGATAGTAGCATAGTTGGGATGGACAGTAGCTAGCACATTGGTTTGATAGTAGCATAGTTGGGATGGACAGTAGCTAGCACATAGGTTTGATAGTAGCATAGTTGGGATGGACAGTAGCTAGCACATTGGTTTGATAGTAGCATAGTTGGGATGGACAGTAGCTAGCACATTGGTTTGATAGTAGCATAGTTGGGATGGACAGTAGCTAGCACATTGGTTTGATAGTAGCATAGTTGGGATTTACAGTAGCTAGCACATAGGTTTGATAGCATAGTTTGGATGGACAGTAGCTAGCACATTGGTTTGATAGTAGCATAGTTGGGATGGACAGTAGCTAGCACATTGGTTTGATAGTAGCATAGTTGGGATGGACAGTAGCTAGCACATTGGTTTGATAGTAGCATAGTTGGGATGGACAGTAGCTACCACATTGGTTTGATAGTAGCATAGTTGGGATGGACAGTAGCTAGCACATTGGTTTAATAGTAGCATAGTTGGGATGGACAGTAGCTAGCACATTGGTTTGATAGTAGCATAGTTGGGATGGAAATTAGTTAGCACATTGGTTTGATAGTAGCATAGTTGGGATGGACAGTAGCTAGCACATTGGTTTGATAGTAGCATAGTTGGGATGGACAGTAGCTAGCACATTGGTTTGATAGTAGCCTAGTTGGGATGGACATTAGCTAGCACATTGGTTTGATAGTAGCATAGTTGGGATGGACGGTAGCTAGCACATTGGTTTGATAGTAGCATAGTTGGGATGGACAGTAGCTAGCACATTGGTTTGATAGTAGCATAGTTGGGATGTACAGTAGCTAGCACATAGGTTTGATAGCATAGTTGGTATGGACAGTAGCTAGCACATTGGTTTGATAGTAGCATAGTTGGGATGGACAGTAGCTAGCACATTGGTTTGATAGTAGCATAGTTGGGATGGACAGTAGCTAGCACATTGGTTTGATAGTAGCATAGTTGGGATGGACAGTAGCTAGCACATTGGTTTGATAGTAGCATAGTTGGGATGGACAGTAGCTAGCACATTGGTTTGATAGTAGCATAGTTGGGATGGACAGTAGCTAGCACATTGGTTTGATAGTAGCATAGTTGGGATGGACAGTAGCTAGCACATTGGTTTGATAGTAGCATAGTTGGGATTTACAGTAGCTAGCACATAGGTTTGATAGCATAGTTTGGATGGACAGTAGCTAGCACATTGGTTTGATAGTAGCATAGTTGGGATGGACAGTAGCTAGCACATTGGTTTGATAGTAGCATAGTTGGGATGGACAGTAGCTAGCACATTGGTTTGATAGTAGCATAGTTGGGATGGACAGTAGCTAGCACATTGGTTTGATAGTAGCATAGTTGGGATGGACGGTAGCTAGCACATAGGTTTGATAGCATAGTTTGGATGGACAGTAGCTAGCACATTGGTTTGATAGTAGCATAGTTGGGATGGACAGTAGCTAGCACATTGGTTTGATAGTAGCATAGTTGGGATGGACGGTAGCTAGCACATTGGTTTGATAGTAGCATAGTTGGGATGGACGGTAGCTAGCACATTGGTTTGATAGTAGCATAGTTGGGATGGACAGTAGCTAGCACATTGGTTTGATAGTAGCATAGTTGGGATGGACAGTAGCTAGCACATTGGTTTGATAGTAGCATAGTTGGGATGGACGGTAGCTAGCACATAGGTTTGATAGCATAGTTTGGATGGACAGTAGCTAGCACATTGGTTTGATAGTAGCATAGTTGGGATGGACAGTAGCTAGCACATTGGTTTGATAGTAGCATAGTTGGGATGGACGGTAGCTAGCACATTGGTTTGATAGTAGCATAGTTGGGATGGAGGGTAGCTAGCACATTGGTTTGATAGTAGCATAGTTGGGATGGACGGTAGCTAGCACATTGGTTTGATATTAGCATAGTTGGGATGGACAGTAGCTAGCACATTGGTTTGATAGTAGCATAGTTGGGATGGACAGTAGCTAGCACATTGGTTTGATAGTAGCATAGTTGGGATGGACAGTAGCTAGCACATTGGTTTGATAGTAGCATAGTTGGGATGGACAGTAGCTAGCACATTGGTTTAATAGTAGCATAGTTGGGATGGACAGTAGCTAGCACATTGGTTTGATAGTAGCATAGTTGGGATGGACATTAGTTAGCACATTGGTTTGATAGTAGCATAGTTGGGATGGACAGTAGCTAGCACATTGGTTTGATAGTAGCATAGTTGGGATGGACAGTAGCTAGCACATTGGTTTGATAGTAGCCTAGTTGGGATGGACATTAGCTAGCACATTGGTTTGATAGTAGCATAGTTGGGATGGACGGTAGCTAGCACATTGGTTTGATAGTAGCATAGTTGGGATGTACAGTAGCTAGCACATAGGTTTGATAGCATAGTTGGTATGGACAGTAGCTAGCACATTGGTTTGATAGTAGCATAGTTGGGATGGACAGTAGCTAGCACATTGGTTTGATAGTAGCATAGTTGGGATGGACAGTAGCTAGCACATTGGTTTGATAGTAGCATAGTTGGGATTTACAGTAGCTAGCACATAGGTTTGATAGCATAGTTTGGATGGACAGTAGCTAGCACATTGGTTTGATAGTAGCATAGTTGGGATGGACAGTAGCTAGCACATTGGTTTGATAGTAGCATAGTTGGGATGGACAGTAGCTAGCACATTGGTTTGATAGTAGCATAGTTGGGATGGACAGTAGCTAGCACATTGGTTTGATAGTAGCATAGTTGGGATGGACGGTAGCTAGCACATAGGTTTGATAGCATAGTTTGGATGGACAGTAGCTAGCACATTGGTTTGATAGTAGCATAGTTGGGATGGACAGTAGCTAGCACATTGGTTTGATAGTAGCATAGTTGGGATGGACGGTAGCTAGCACATTGGTTTGATAGTAGCATAGTTGGGATGGACGGTAGCTAGCACATTGGTTTGATAGTAGCATAGTTGGGATGGACAGTAGCTAGCACATTGGTTTGATAGTAGCATAGTTGGGATGGACAGTAGCTAGCACATTGGTTTGATAGTAGCATAGTTGGGATGGACGGTAGCTAGCACATAGGTTTGATAGCATAGTTTGGATGGACAGTAGCTAGCACATTGGTTTGATAGTAGCATAGTTGGGATGGACAGTAGCTAGCACATTGGTTTGATAGTAGCATAGTTGGGATGGACGGTAGCTAGCACATTGGTTTGATAGTAGCATAGTTGGGATGGAGGGTAGCTAGCACATTGGTTTGATAGTAGCATAGTTGGGATGGACGGTAGCTAGCACATTGGTTTGATATTAGCATAGTTGGGATGGACAGTAGCTAGCACATTGGTTTGATAGTAGCATAGTTGGGATGGACAGTAGCTAGCACATTGGTTTGATAGTAGCATAGTTGGGATGGACAGTAGCTAGCACATTGGTTTGATAGTAGCATAGTTGGGATGGACAGTAGCTAGCACATTGGTTTGATAGTAGCATAGTTGGGATGTACAGTAGCTAGCACATAGGTTTGATAGCATAGTTTGGATGGACAGTAGCTAGCACATTGGTTTGATAGTAGCATAGTTGGGATGGACAGTAGCTAGCACATTGGTTTGATAGTAGCATAGTTGGGATGGACAGTAGCTAGCACATTGGTTTGATAGTAGCATAGTTGGGATGGACAGTAGCTACCACATTGGTTTGATAGTAGCATAGTTGGGATGGACAGTAGCTAGCACATTGGTTTAATAGTAGCATAGTTGGGATGGACAGTAGCTAGCACATTGGTTTGATAGTAGCATAGTTGGGATGGACATTAGTTAGCACATTGGTTTGATAGTAGCATAGTTGGGATGGACAGTAGCTAGCACATTGGTTTGATAGTAGCATAGTTGGGATGGACAGTAGCTAGCACATTGGTTTGATAGTAGCCTAGTTGGGATGGACATTAGCTAGCACATTGGTTTGATAGTAGCATAGTTGGGATGGACGGTAGCTAGCACATTGGTTTGATAGTAGCATAGTTGGGATGGACAGTAGCTACCACATTGGTTTGATAGTAGCATAGTTGGGATGGACAGTAGCTAGCACATTGGTTTGATAGTAGCATAGTTGGGATGTACAGTAGCTAGCACATAGGTTTGATAGCATAGTTGGTATGGACAGTAGCTAGCACATTGGTTTGATAGTAGCATAGTTGGGATGGACAGTAGCTAGCACATTGGTTTGATAGTAGCATAGTTGGGATGGACGGTAGCTAGCACATTGGTTTGATAGTAGCATAGTTGGGATGGACGGTAGCTAGCACATTGGTTTGATAGTAGCATAGTTGGGATGGATGGTAGCTAGCACATTGGTTTGATAGTAGCATAGTTGGGATGGACGGTAGCTAGCACATTGGTTTGATAGTAGCATAGTTGGGATGGACAGTAGCTAGCACATTGGTTTGATAGTAGCATAGTTGGGATGGACAGTAGCTAGCACATTGGTTTGATAGTAGCATAGTTGGGATGGACAGTAGCTAGCACATTGGTTTGATAGTAGCATAGTTGGGATGTACAGTAGCTAGCACATAGGTTTGATAGCATAGTTTGGATGGACCGTAGCTAGCACATTGGTTTGATAGTAGCATAGTTGGGATGGACAGTAGCTAGCACATTGGTTTGATAGTAGCATAGTTGGGATGGACAGTAGCTAGCACATAGGTTTGATAGTAGCATAGTTGGGATGGACAGTAGCTAGCACATTGGTTTGATAGTAGCATAGTTGGGATGGACAGTAGCTAGCACATTGGTTTGATAGTAGCATAGTTGGGATGGACAGTAGCTAGCACATTGGTTTGATAGTAGCATAGTTGGGATGGACAGTAGCTAGCACATTGGTTTGATAGTAGCATAGTTGGGATGGACAGTAGCTAGCACATTGGTTTGATAGTAGCATAGTTGGGATTTACAGTAGCTAGCACATAGGTTTGATAGCATAGTTGGGATGGACAGTAGCTAGCACATTGGTTTGATAGTAGCATAGTTGGGATGGACAGTAGCTAGCACATTGGTTTGATAGTAGCATAGTTGGGATGGACAGTAGCTAGCACATTGGTTTGATAGTAGCATAGTTGGGATGGACAGTAGCTAGCACATTGGTTTGATAGTAGCATAGTTGGGATGGACGGTAGCTAGCACATAGGTTTGATAGCATAGTTTGGATGGACAGTAGCTAGCACATTGGTTTGATAGTAGCATAGTTGGGATGGACAGTAGCTAGCACATTGGTTTGATAGTAGCATAGTTGGGATGGACGGTAGCTAGCACATTGGTTTGATAGTAGCATAGTTGGGATGGACGGTAGCTAGCACATTGGTTTTATAGTAGCATAGTTGGGATGGACAGTAGCTAGCACATTGGTTTGATAGTAGCATAGTTGGGATGGACAGTAGCTAGCACATTGGTTTGATAGTAGCATAGTTGGGATGGACGGTAGCTAGCACATAGGTTTGATAGCATAGTTTGGATGGACAGTAGCTAGCACATTGGTTTGATAGTAGCATAGTTGGGATGGACAGTAGCTAGCACATTGGTTTGATAGTAGCATAGTTGGGATGGACGGTAGCTAGCACATTGGTTTGATAGTAGCATAGTTGGGATGGAGGGTAGCTAGCACATTGGTTTGATAGTAGCATAGTTGGGATGGACGGTAGCTAGCACATTGGTTTGATATTAGCATAGTTGGGATGGACAGTAGCTAGCACATTGGTTTGATAGAAGCATAGTTGGGATGGACAGTAGCTAGCACATTGGTTTGATAGTAGCATAGTTGGGATGGACAGTAGCTAGCACATTGGTTTGATAGTAGCATAGTTGGGATGTACAGTAGCTAGCACATAGGTTTGATAGCATAGTTTGGATGGACAGTAGCTAGCACATTGGTTTGATAGTAGCATAGTTGGGATGGACAGTAGCTAGCACATTGGTTTGATAGTAGCATAGTTGGGATGGACAGTAGCTAGCACATTGGTTTGATAGTAGCATAGTTGGGATGGACAGTAGCTACCACATTGGTTTGATAGTAGCATAGTTGGGATGGACAGTAGCTAGCACATTGGTTTAATAGTAGCATAGTTGGGATGGACAGTAGCTAGCACATTGGTTTGATAGTAGCATAGTTGGGATGGACATTAGTTAGCACATTGGTTTGATAGTAGCATAGTTGGGATGGACAGTAGCTAGCACATTGGTTTGATAGTAGCATAGTTGGGATGGACAGTAGCTAGCACATTGGTTTGATAGTAGCCTAGTTGGGATGGACATTAGCTAGCACATTGGTTTGATAGTAGCATAGTTGGGATGGACGGTAGCTAGCACATTGGTTTGATAGTAGCATAGTTGGGATGGACAGTAGCTACCACATTGGTTTGATAGTAGCATAGTTGGGATGGACAGTAGCTAGCACATTGGTTTGATAGTAGCATAGTTGGGATGTACAGTAGCTAGCACATAGGTTTGATAGCATAGTTGGTATGGACAGTAGCTAGCACATTGGTTTGATAGTAGCATAGTTGGGATGGACAGTAGCTAGCACATTGGTTTGATAGTAGCATAGTTGGGATGGACGGTAGCTAGCACATTGGTTTGATAGTAGCATAGTTGGGATGGACGGTAGCTAGCACATTGGTTTGATAGTAGCATAGTTGGGATGGATGGTAGCTAGCACATTGGTTTGATAGTAGCATAGTTGGGATGGACGGTAGCTAGCACATTGGTTTGATAGTAGCATAGTTGGGATGGACAGTAGCTAGCACATTGGTTTGATAGTAGCATAGTTGGGATGGACAGTAGCTAGCACATTGGTTTGATAGTAGCATAGTTGGGATGGACAGTAGCTAGCACATTGGTTTGATAGTAGCATAGTTGGGATGTACAGTAGCTAGCACATAGGTTTGATAGCATAGTTTGGATGGACCGTAGCTAGCACATTGGTTTGATAGTAGCATAGTTGGGATGGACAGTAGCTAGCACATTGGTTTGATAGTAGCATAGTTGGGATGTACAGTAGCTAGCACATAGGTTTGATAGCATAGTTTGGATGGACCGTAGCTAGCACATTGGTTTGATAGTAGCATAGTTGGGATGGACAGTAGCTAGCACATTGGTTTGATAGTAGCATAGTTGGATTGGACGGTAGCTAGCACATTGGTTTGATAGTAGCATAGTTGGGATGGACGGTAGCTAGCACATTGGTTTGATAGTAGCATAGTTGGGATGGATGGTAGCTAGCACATTGGTTTGATAGTAGCATAGTTGGGATGGACGGTAGCTAGCACATTGGTTTGATAGTAGCATAGTTGGGATGGATGGTAGCTAGCACATTGGTTTGATAGTAGCATAGTTGGGATGGACGGTAGCTAGCACATTGGTTTGATAGTAGCATAGTTGGGATGGACAGTAGCTAGCACATTGGTTTGATAGTAGCATAGTTGGGATGGACAGTAGCTAGCACATTGGTTTGATAGTAGCATAGTTGGGATGGACAGTAGCTAGCACATTGGTTTGATAGTAGCATAGTTGGGATGTACAGTAGCTAGCACATAGGTTTGATAGCATAGTTTGGATGGACCGTAGCTAGCACATTGGTTTGATAGTAGCATAGTTGGGATGGACAGTAGCTAGCACATTGGTTTGATAGTAGCATAGTTGGGATGGACAGTAGCTAGCACATAGGTTTGATAGTAGCATAGTTGGGATGGACAGTAGCTAGCACATTGGTTTGATAGTAGCATAGTTGGGATGGACAGTAGCTAGCACATTGGTTTGATAGTAGCATAGTTGGGATGGACAGTAGCTAGCACATTGGTTTGATAGTAGCATAGTTGGGATGGACAGTAGCTAGCACATTGGTTTGATAGTAGCATAGTTGGGATGGACAGTAGCTAGCACATTGGTTTGATAGTAGCATAGTTGGGATTTACAGTAGCTAGCACATAGGTTTGATAGCATAGTTGGGATGGACAGTAGCTAGCACATTGGTTTGATAGTAGCATAGTTGGGATGGACAGTAGCTAGCACATTGGTTTGATAGTAGCATAGTTGGGATGGACAGTAGCTAGCACATTGGTTTGATAGTAGCATAGTTGGGATGGACAGTAGCTAGCACATTGGTTTGATAGTAGCATAGTTGGGATGGACGGTAGCTAGCACATAGGTTTGATAGCATAGTTTGGATGGACAGTAGCTAGCACATTGGTTTGATAGTAGCATAGTTGGGATGGACAGTAGCTAGCACATTGGTTTGATAGTAGCATAGTTGGGATGGACGGTAGCTAGCACATTGGTTTGATAGTAGCATAGTTGGGATGGAGGGTAGCTAGCACATTGGTTTGATAGTAGCATAGTTGGGATGGACGGTAGCTAGCACATTGGTTTGATATTAGCATAGTTGGGATGGACAGTAGCTAGCACATTGGTTTGATAGAAGCATAGTTGGGATGGACAGTAGCTAGCACATTGGTTTGATAGTAGCATAGTTGGGATGGACAGTAGCTAGCACATTGGTTTGATAGTAGCATAGTTGGGATGGACGGTAGCTAGCACATAGGTTTGATAGCATAGTTTGGATGGACAGTAGCTAGCACATTGGTTTGATAGTAGCATAGTTGGGATGGACAGTAGCTAGCACATTGGTTTGATAGTAGCATAGTTGGGATGGACGGTAGCTAGCACATTGGTTTGATAGTAGCATAGTTGGGATGGACGGTAGCTAGCACATTGGTTTTATAGTAGCATAGTTGGGATGGACAGTAGCTAGCACATTGGTTTGATAGTAGCATAGTTGGGATGGACAGTAGCTAGCACATTGGTTTGATAGTAGCATAGTTGGGATGGACGGTAGCTAGCACATAGGTTTGATAGCATAGTTTGGATGGACAGTAGCTAGCACATTGGTTTGATAGTAGCATAGTTGGGATGGACAGTAGCTAGCACATTGGTTTGATAGTAGCATAGTTGGGATGGACGGTAGCTAGCACATTGGTTTGATAGTAGCATAGTTGGGATGGAGGGTAGCTAGCACATTGGTTTGATAGTAGCATAGTTGGGATGGACGGTAGCTAGCACATTGGTTTGATATTAGCATAGTTGGGATGGACAGTAGCTAGCACATTGGTTTGATAGAAGCATAGTTGGGATGGACAGTAGCTAGCACATTGGTTTGATAGTAGCATAGTTGGGATGGACAGTAGCTAGCACATTGGTTTGATAGTAGCATAGTTGGGATGTACAGTAGCTAGCACATAGGTTTGATAGCATAGTTTGGATGGACAGTAGCTAGCACATTGGTTTGATAGTAGCATAGTTGGGATGGACAGTAGCTAGCACATTGGTTTGATAGTAGCATAGTTGGGATGGACAGTAGCTAGCACATTGGTTTGATAGTAGCATAGTTGGGATGGACAGTAGCTACCACATTGGTTTGATAGTAGCATAGTTGGGATGGACAGTAGCTAGCACATTGGTTTAATAGTAGCATAGTTGGGATGGACAGTAGCTAGCACATTGGTTTGATAGTAGCATAGTTGGGATGGACATTAGTTAGCACATTGGTTTGATAGTAGCATAGTTGGGATGGACAGTAGCTAGCACATTGGTTTGATAGTAGCATAGTTGGGATGGACAGTAGCTAGCACATTGGTTTGATAGTAGCCTAGTTGGGATGGACATTAGCTAGCACATTGGTTTGATAGTAGCATAGTTGGGATGGACGGTAGCTAGCACATTGGTTTGATAGTAGCATAGTTGGGATGGACAGTAGCTACCACATTGGTTTGATAGTAGCATAGTTGGGATGGACAGTAGCTAGCACATTGGTTTGATAGTAGCATAGTTGGGATGTACAGTAGCTAGCACATAGGTTTGATAGCATAGTTGGTATGGACAGTAGCTAGCACATTGGTTTGATAGTAGCATAGTTGGGATGGACAGTAGCTAGCACATTGGTTTGATAGTAGCATAGTTGGGATGGACGGTAGCTAGCACATTGGTTTGATAGTAGCATAGTTGGGATGGACGGTAGCTAGCACATTGGTTTGATAGTAGCATAGTTGGGATGGATGGTAGCTAGCACATTGGTTTGATAGTAGCATAGTTGGGATGGACGGTAGCTAGCACATTGGTTTGATAGTAGCATAGTTGGGATGGACAGTAGCTAGCACATTGGTTTGATAGTAGCATAGTTGGGATGGACAGTAGCTAGCACATTGGTTTGATAGTAGCATAGTTGGGATGGACAGTAGCTAGCACATTGGTTTGATAGTAGCATAGTTGGGATGTACAGTAGCTAGCACATAGGTTTGATAGCATAGTTTGGATGGACCGTAGCTAGCACATTGGTTTGATAGTAGCATAGTTGGGATGGACAGTAGCTAGCACATTGGTTTGATAGTAGCATAGTTGGGATGTACAGTAGCTAGCACATAGGTTTGATAGCATAGTTTGGATGGACCGTAGCTAGCACATTGGTTTGATAGTAGCATAGTTGGGATGGACAGTAGCTAGCACATTGGTTTGATAGTAGCATAGTTGGGATGGACGGTAGCTAGCACATTGGTTTGATAGTAGCATAGTTGGGATGGACGGTAGCTAGCACATTGGTTTGATAGTAGCATAGTTGGGATGGATGGTAGCTAGCACATTGGTTTGATAGTAGCATAGTTGGGATGGACGGTAGCTAGCACATTGGTTTGATAGTAGCATAGTTGGGATGGATGGTAGCTAGCACATTGGTTTGATAGTAGCATAGTTGGGATGGACGGTAGCTAGCACATTGGTTTGATAGTAGCATAGTTGGGATGGACAGTAGCTAGCACATTGGTTTGATAGTAGCATAGTTGGGATGGACAGTAGCTAGCACATTGGTTTGATAGTAGCATAGTTGGGATGGACAGTAGCTAGCACATTGGTTTGATAGTAGCATAGTTGGGATGTACAGTAGCTAGCACATAGGTTTGATAGCATAGTTTGGATGGACCGTAGCTAGCACATTGGTTTGATAGTAGCATAGTTGGGATGGACAGTAGCTAGCACATTGGTTTGATAGTAGCATAGTTGGGATGGACAGTAGCTAGCACATAGGTTTGATAGTAGCATAGTTGGGATGGACAGTAGCTAGCACATTGGTTTGATAGTAGCATAGTTGGGATGGACAGTAGCTAGCACATTGGTTTGATAGTAGCATAGTTGGGATGGACAGTAGCTAGCACATTGGTTTGATAGTAGCATAGTTGGGATGGACAGTAGCTAGCACATTGGTTTGATAGTAGCATAGTTGGGATGGACAGTAGCTAGCACATTGGTTTGATAGTAGCATAGTTGGGATTTACAGTAGCTAGCACATAGGTTTGATAGCATAGTTGGGATGGACAGTAGCTAGCACATTGGTTTGATAGTAGCATAGTTGGGATGGACAGTAGCTAGCACATTGGTTTGATAGTAGCATAGTTGGGATGGACAGTAGCTAGCACATTGGTTTGATAGTAGCATAGTTGGGATGGACAGTAGCTAGCACATTGGTTTGATAGTAGCATAGTTGGGATGGACGGTAGCTAGCACATAGGTTTGATAGCATAGTTTGGATGGACAGTAGCTAGCACATTGGTTTGATAGTAGCATAGTTGGGATGGACAGTAGCTAGCACATTGGTTTGATAGTAGCATAGTTGGGATGGACGGTAGCTAGCACATTGGTTTGATAGTAGCATAGTTGGGATGGAGGGTAGCTAGCACATTGGTTTGATAGTAGCATAGTTGGGATGGACGGTAGCTAGCACATTGGTTTGATATTAGCATAGTTGGGATGGACAGTAGCTAGCACATTGGTTTGATAGAAGCATAGTTGGGATGGACAGTAGCTAGCACATTGGTTTGATAGTAGCATAGTTGGGATGGACAGTAGCTAGCACATTGGTTTGATAGTAGCATAGTTGGGATGTACAGTAGCTAGCACATAGGTTTGATAGCATAGTTTGGATGGACAGTAGCTAGCACATTGGTTTGATAGTAGCATAGTTGGGATGGACAGTAGCTAGCACATTGGTTTGATAGTAGCATAGTTGGGATGGACAGTAGCTAGCACATTGGTTTGATAGTAGCATAGTTGGGATGGACAGTAGCTACCACATTGGTTTGATAGTAGCATAGTTGGGATGGACAGTAGCTAGCACATTGGTTTAATAGTAGCATAGTTGGGATGGACAGTAGCTAGCACATTGGTTTGATAGTAGCATAGTTGGGTTGGACATTAGTTAGCACATTGGTTTGATAGTAGCATAGTTGGGATGGACAGTAGCTAGCACATTGGTTTGATAGTAGCATAGTTGGGATGGACAGTAGCTAGCACATTGGTTTGATAGTAGCCTAGTTGGGATGGACATTAGCTAGCACATTGGTTTGATAGTAGCATAGTTGGGATGGACGGTAGCTAGCACATTGGTTTGATAGTAGCATAGTTGGGATGGACAGTAGCTACCACATTGGTTTGATAGTAGCATAGTTGGGATGGACAGTAGCTAGCACATTGGTTTGATAGTAGCATAGTTGGGATGTACAGTAGCTAGCACATAGGTTTGATAGCATAGTTGGTATGGACAGTAGCTAGCACATTGGTTTGATAGTAGCATAGTTGGGATGGACAGTAGCTAGCACATTGGTTTGATAGTAGCATAGTTGGGATGGACGGTAGCTAGCACATTGGTTTGATAGTAGCATAGTTGGGATGGACGGTAGCTAGCACATTGGTTTGATAGTAGCATAGTTGGGATGGATGGTAGCTAGCACATTGGTTTGATAGTAGCATAGTTGGGATGGACGGTAGCTAGCACATTGGTTTGATAGTAGCATAGTTGGGATGGACAGTAGCTAGCACATTGGTTTGATAGTAGCATAGTTGGGATGGACAGTAGCTAGCACATTGGTTTGATAGTAGCATAGTTGGGATGGACAGTAGCTAGCACATTGGTTTGATAGTAGCATAGTTGGGATGTACAGTAGCTAGCACATAGGTTTGATAGCATAGTTTGGATGGACCGTAGCTAGCACATTGGTTTGATAGTAGCATAGTTGGGATGGACAGTAGCTAGCACATTGGTTTGATAGTAGCATAGTTGGGATGGACAGTAGCTAGCACATAGGTTTGATAGTAGCATAGTTGGGATGGACAGTAGCTAGCACATTGGTTTGATAGTAGCATAGTTGGGATGGACAGTAGCTAGCACATTGGTTTGATAGTAGCATAGTTGGGATGGACAGTAGCTAGCACATTGGTTTGATAGTAGCATAGTTGGGATGGACAGTAGCTAGCACATTGGTTTGATAGTAGCATAGTTGGGATTTACAGTAGCTAGCACATAGGTTTGATAGCATAGTTTGGATGGACAGTAGCTAGCACATTGGTTTGATAGTAGCATAGTTGGGATGGACAGTAGCTAGCACATTGGTTTGATAGTAGCATAGTTGGGATGGACAGTAGCTAGCACATTGGTTTGATAGTAGCATAGTTGGGATGGACAGTAGCTAGCACATTGGTTTGATAGTAGCATAGTTGGGATGGACGGTAGCTAGCACATAGGTTTGATAGCATAGTTTGGATGGACAGTAGCTAGCACATTGGTTTGATAGTAGCATAGTTGGGATGGACAGTAGCTAGCACATTGGTTTGATAGTAGCATAGTTGGGATGGACGGTAGCTAGCACATTGGTTTGATAGTAGCATAGTTGGGATGGACGGTAGCTAGCACATAGGTTTGATAGCATAGTTTGGATGGACAGTAGCTAGCACATTGGTTTGATAGTAGCATAGTTGGGATGGACAGTAGCTACCACATTGGTTTGATAGTAGCATAGTTGGGATGGACGGTAGCTAGCACATTGGTTTGATAGTAGCATAGTTGGGATGGACGGTAGCTAGCACATTGGTTTGATAGTAGCATAGTTGGGATGTACAGTAGCTAGCACATAGGTTTGATAGCATAGTTTGGATGGACAGTAGCTAGCACATTGGTTTGATAGTAGCATAGTTGGGATGGACAGTAGCTAGCACATTGGTTTGATAGTAGCATAGTTGGGATGGACAGTAGCTAGCACATTGGTTTGATAGTAGCATAGTTGGGATGGACAGTAGCTACCACATTGGTTTGATAGTAGCATAGTTGGGATGGACGGTAGCTAGCACATTGGTTTGATAGTAGCATAGTTGGGATGGACGGTAGCTAGCACATTGGTTTGATAGTAGCATAGTTGGGATGTACAGTAGCTAGCACATAGGTTTGATAGCATAGTTTGGATGGACAGTAGCTAGCACATTGGTTTGATAGTAGCATAGTTGGGATGGACAGTAGCTAGCACATTGGTTTGATAGTAGCATAGTTGGGATGGACAGTAGCTAGCACATTGGTTTGATAGTAGCATAGTTGGGATGGACAGTAGCTACAACATTGGTTTGATAGTAGCATAGTTGGGATGGACAGTAGCTAGCACATTGGTTTAATAGTAGCATAGTTGGGATGGACAGTAGCTAGCACATTGGTTTGATAGTAGCATAGTTGGGATGGACATTAGTTAGCACATTGGTTTGATAGTAGCATAGTTGGGATGGACAGTAGCTAGCACATTGGTTTGATAGTAGCATAGTTGGGATGGACAGTAGCTAGCACATTGGTTTGATAGTAGCCTAGTTGGGATGGACATTAGCTAGCACATTGGTTTGATAGTAGCATAGTTGGGATGGACGGTAGCTAGCACATTGGTTTGATAGTAGCATAGTTGGGATGGACAGTAGCTACCACATTGGTTTGATAGTAGCATAGTTGGGATGGACAGTAGCTAGCACATTGGTTTGATAGTAGCATAGTTGGGATGTACAGTAGCTAGCACATAGGTTTGATAGCATAGTTGGTATGGACAGTAGCTAGCACATTGGTTTGATAGTAGCATAGTTGGGATGGACAGTAGCTAGCACATTGGTTTGATAGTAGCATAGTTGGGATGGACGGTAGCTAGCACATTGGTTTGATAGTAGCATAGTTGGGATGGACGGTAGCTAGCACATTGGTTTGATAGTAGCATAGTTGGGATGGATGGTAGCTAGCACATTGGTTTGATAGTAGCATAGTTGGGATGGACGGTAGCTAGCACATTGGTTTGATAGTAGCATAGTTGGGATGGACAGTAGCTAGCACATTGGTTTGATAGTAGCATAGTTGGGATGGACAGTAGCTAGCACATTGGTTTGATAGTAGCATAGTTGGGATGGACAGTAGCTAGCACATTGGTTTGATAGTAGCATAGTTGGGATGTACAGTAGCTAGCACATAGGTTTGATAGCATAGTTTGGATGGACCGTAGCTAGCACATTGGTTTGATAGTAGCATAGTTGGGATGGACAGTAGCTAGCACATTGGTTTGATAGTAGCATAGTTGGGATGGACAGTAGCTAGCACATAGGTTTGATAGTAGCATAGTTGGGATGGACAGTAGCTAGCACATTGGTTTGATAGTAGCATAGTTGGGATGGACAGTAGCTAGCACATTGGTTTGATAGTAGCATAGTTGGGATGGACAGTAGCTAGCACATTGGTTTGATAGTAGCATAGTTGGGATGGACAGTAGCTAGCACATTGGTTTGATAGTAGCATAGTTGGGATTTACAGTAGCTAGCACATAGGTTTGATAGCATAGTTTGGATGGACAGTAGCTAGCACATTGGTTTGATAGTAGCATAGTTGGGATGGACAGTAGCTAGCACATTGGTTTGATAGTAGCATAGTTGGGATGGACAGTAGCTAGCACATTGGTTTGATAGTAGCATAGTTGGGATGGACAGTAGCTACCACATTGTTTTGATAGTAGCATAGTTGGGATGGACAGTAGCTAGCACATTGGTTTAATAGTAGCATAGTTGGGATGGACAGTAGCTAGCACATTGGTTTGATAGTAGCATAGTTGGGATGGACATTAGTTAGCACATTGGTTTGATAGTAGCATAGTTGGGATGGACAGTAGCTAGCACATTGGTTTGATAGTAGCATAGTTGGGATGGACAGTAGCTAGCACATTGGTTTGATAGTAGCCTAGTTGGGATGGACATTAGCTAGCACATTGGTTTGATAGTAGCATAGTTGGGATGGACGGTAGCTAGCACATTGGTTTGATAGTAGCATAGTTGGGATGGACAGTAGCTAGCACATTGGTTTGATAGTAGCATAGTTGGGATGTACAGTAGCTAGCACATAGGTTTGATAGCATAGTTGGTATGGACAGTAGCTAGCACATTGGTTTGATAGTAGCATAGTTGGGATGGACAGTAGCTAGCACATTGGTTTGATAGTAGCATAGTTGGGATGGACAGTAGCTAGCACATTGGTTTGATAGTAGCATAGTTGGGATGGACGGTAGCTAGCACATTGGTTTGATAGTAGCATAGTTGGGATGGACGGTAGCTAGCACATTGGTTTGATAGTAGCATAGTTGGGATGGACGGTAGCTAGCACATTGGTTTGATAGTAGCATAGTTGGGATGGATGGTAGCTAGCACATTGGTTTGATAGTAGCATAGTTGGGATGGACAGTAGCTAGCACATTGGTTTGATAGTAGCATAGTTGGGATGGACAGTAGCTAGCACATTGGTTTGATAGTAGCATAGTTGGGATGGACAGTAGCTAGCACATTGGTTTGATAGTAGCATAGTTGGGATGGACAGTAGCTAGCACATTGGTTTGATAGTAGCATAGTTGGGATGGACAGTAGCTACCACATTGGTTTGATAGTAGCATAGTTGGGATGGACAGTAGCTAGCACATTGGTTTGATAGTAGCATAGTTGGGATGGACAGTAGCTAGCACATTGGTTTGATAGTAGCATAGTTGGGATGTACAGTAGCTAGCACATAGGTTTGATAGCATAGTTTGGATGGACAGTAGCTAGCACATTGGTTTGATAGTAGCATAGTTGGGATGGACAGTAGCTAGCACATTGGTTTGATAGTAGCATAGTTGGGATGGACGGTAGCTAGCACATTGGTTTGATAGTAGCATAGTTGGGATGGACGGTAGCTAGCACATTGGTTTGATAGTAGCATAGTTGGGATGGACGGTAGCTAGCACATTGGTTTGATAGTAGCATAGTTGGGATGGACGGTAGCTAGCACATTGGTTTGATAGTAGCATAGTTGGGATGGACAGTAGCTAGCACATTGGTTTGATAGTAGCATAGTTGGGATGGACAGTAGCTAGCACATTGGTTTGATAGTAGCATAGTTGGGATGGACAGTAGCTAGCACATTGGTTTGATAGTAGCATAGTTGGGATGGACAGTAGCTAGCACATTGGTTTGATAGTAGCATAGTTGGGATTTACAGTAGCTAGCACATAGGTTTGATAGCATAGTTTGGATGGACAGTAGCTAGCACATTGGTTTGATAGTAGCATAGTTGGGATGGACAGTAGCTAGCACATTGGTTTGATAGTAGCATAGTTGGGATGGACAGTAGCTAGCACATTGGTTTGATAGTAGCATAGTTGGGATGGACGGTAGCTAGCACATAGGTTTGATAGCATAGTTTGGATGGACAGTAGCTAGCACATTGGTTTGATAGTAGCATAGTTGGGATGGACAGTAGCTAGCACATTGGTTTGATAGTAGCATAGTTGGGATGGACGGTAGCTAGCACATTGGTTTGATAGTAGCATAGTTGGGATGGACGGTAGCTAGCACATTGGTTTGATAGTAGCATAGTTGGGATGGACGGTAGCTAGCACATTGGTTTGATAGTAGCATAGTTGGGATGGACAGTAGCTAGCACATTGGTTTGATAGTAGCATAGTTGGGATGGACGGTAGCTAGCACATAGGTTTGATAGCATAGTTTGGATGGACAGTAGCTAGCACATTGGTTTGATAGTAGCATAGTTGGGATGGACAGTAGCTAGCACATTGGTTTGATAGTAGCATAGTTGGGATGGACGGTAGCTAGCACATTGGTTTGATAGTAGCATAGTTGGGATGGAGGGTAGCTAGCACATTGGTTTGATAGTAGCATAGTTGGGATGGACGGTAGCTAGCACATTGGTTTGATATTAGCATAGTTGGGATGGACAGTAGCTAGCACATTGGTTTGATAGTAGCATAGTTGGGATGGACAGTAGCTAGCACATTGGTTTGATAGTAGCATAGTTGGGATGGACAGTAGCTAGCACATTGGTTTGATAGTAGCATAGTTGGGATGTACAGTAGCTAGCACATAGGTTTGATAGCATAGTTTGGATGGACAGTAGCTAGCACATTGGTTTGATAGTAGCATAGTTGGGATGGACAGTAGCTAGCACATTGGTTTGATAGTAGCATAGTTGGGATGGACAGTAGCTAGCACATTGGTTTGATAGTAGCATAGTTGGGATGGACAGTAGCTACCACATTGGTTTGATAGTAGCATAGTTGGGATGGACAGTAGCTAGCACATTGGTTTAATAGTAGCATAGTTGGGATGGACAGTAGCTAGCACATTGGTTTGATAGTAGCATAGTTGGGATGGACATTAGTTAGCACATTGGTTTGATAGTAGCATAGTTGGGATGGACAGTAGCTAGCACATTGGTTTGATAGTAGCATAGTTGGGATGGACAGTAGCTAGCACATTGGTTTGATAGTAGCCTAGTTGGGATGGACATTAGCTAGCACATTGGTTTGATAGTAGCATAGTTGGGATGGACGGTAGCTAGCACATTGGTTTGATAGTAGCATAGTTGGGATGGACGGTAGCTACCACATTGGTTTGATAGTAGCATAGTTGGGATGGACAGTAGCTAGCACATTGGTTTTATAGTAGCATAGTTGGGATGTACAGTAGCTAGCACATAGGTTTGATAGCATAGTTGGTATGGACAGTAGCTAGCACATTGGTTTGATAGTAGCATAGTTGGGATGGACAGTAGCTAGCACATTGGTTTGATAGTAGCATAGTTGGGATGGACGGTAGCTAGCACATTGGTTTGATAGTAGCATAGTTGGGATGGACGGTAGCTAGCACATTGGTTTGATAGTAGCATAGTTGGGATGGATGGTAGCTAGCACATTGGTTTGATAGTAGCATAGTTGGGATGGACGGTAGCTAGCACATTGGTTTGATAGTAGCATAGTTGGGATGGACGGTAGCTAGCACATTGGTTTGATAGTAGCATAGTTGGGATGGACAGTAGCTAGCACATTGGTTTGATAGTAGCATAGTTGGGATGGACAGTAGCTAGCACATTGGTTTGATAGTAGCATAGTTGGGATGTACAGTAGCTAGCACATAGGTTTGATAGCATAGTTTGGATGGACCGTAGCTAGCACATTGGTTTGATAGTAGCATAGTTGGGATGGACAGTAGCTAGCACATTGGTTTGATAGTAGCATAGTTGGGATGGACAGTAGCTAGCACATAGGTTTGATAGTAGCATAGTTGGGATGGACAGTAGCTAGCACATTGGTTTGATAGTAGCATAGTTGGGATGGACAGTAGCTAGCACATTGGTTTGATAGTAGCATAGTTGGGATGGACAGTAGCTAGCACATAGGTTTGATAGTAGCATAGTTGGGATGGACAGTAGCTAGCACATTGGTTTGATAGTAGCATAGTTGGGATTTACAGTAGCTAGCACATAGGTTTGATAGCATAGTTTGGATGGACAGTAGCTAGCACATTGGTTTGATAGTAGCATAGTTGGGATGGACAGTAGCTAGCACATTGGTTTGATAGTAGCATAGTTGGGATGGACAGTAGCTAGCACATTGGTTTGATAGTAGCATAGTTGGGATGGACAGTAGCTAGCACATTGGTTTGATAGTAGCATAGTTGGGATGGACGGTAGCTAGCACATAGGTTTGATAGCATAGTTTGGATGGACAGTAGCTAGCACATTGGTTTGATAGTAGCATAGTTGGGATGGACAGTAGCTAGCACATTGGTTTGATAGTAGCATAGTTGGGATGGACGGTAGCTAGCACATTGGTTTGATAGTAGCATAGTTGGGATGGACGGTAGCTAGCACATAGGTTTGATAGCATAGTTTGGATGGACAGTAGCTAGCACATTGGTTTGATAGTAGCATAGTTGGGATGGACAGTAGCTAGCACATTGGTTTGATAGTAGCATAGTTGGGATGGACGGAAGCTAGCACATTGGTTTGATAGTAGCATAGTTGGGATGGACGGTAGCTAGCACATTGGTTTGATAGTAGCATAGTTGGGATGGACGGTAGCTAGCACATTGGTTTGATATTAGCATAGTTGGGATGGACGGTAGCTAGCACATTGGTTTGATAGTAGCATAGTTGGGATGGACAGTAGCTAGCACATTGGTTTGATAGTAGCATAGTTGGGATGGACAGTAGCTAGCACATTGGTTTGATAGTAGCATAGTTGGGATGTACAGTAGCTAGCACATAGGTTTGATAGCATAGTTTGGATGGACAGTAGCTAGCACATTGGTTTGATAGTAGCATAGTTGGGATGGACAGTAGCTAGCACATTGGTTTGATAGTAGCATAGTTGGGATGGACAGTAGCTAGCACATTGGTTTGATAGTAGCATAGTTGGGATGGACAGTAGCTACCACATTGGTTTGATAGTAGCATAGTTGGGATGGACAGTAGCTACCACATTGGTTTGATAGTAGCATAGTTGGGATGGACAGTAGCTAGCACATTGGTTTAATAGTAGCATAGTTGGGATGGACAGTAGCTAGCACATTGGTTTGATAGTAGCATAGTTGGGATGGACATTAGTTAGCACATTGGTTTGATAGTAGCATAGTTGGGATGGACAGTAGCTACCACATTGGTTTGATAGTAGCATAGTTGGGATGGACAGTAGCTAGCACATTGGTTTAATAGTAGCATAGTTGGGATGGACAGTAGCTAGCACATTGGTTTGATAGTAGCATAGTTGGGATGGACATTAGTTAGCACATTGGTTTGATAGTAGCATAGTTGGGATGGACAGTAGCTAGCACATTGGTTTGATAGTAGCATAGTTGGGATGGACAGTAGCTAGCACATTGGTTTGATAGTAGCCTAGTTGGGATGGACATTAGCTAGCACATTGGTTTGATAGTAGCATAGTTGGGATGGACGGTAGCTAGCACATTGGTTTGATAGTAGCATAGTTGGGATGGACAGTAGCTACCACATTGGTTTGATAGTAGCATAGTTGGGATGGACAGTAGCTAGCACATTGGTTTGATAGTAGCATAGTTGGGATGTACAGTAGCTAGCACATAGGTTTGATAGCATAGTTGGTATGGACAGTAGCTAGCACATTGGTTTGATAGTAGCATAGTTGGGATGGACAGTAGCTAGCACATTGGTTTGATAGTAGCATAGTTGGGATGGACGGTAGCTAGCACATTGGTTTGATAGTAGCATAGTTGGGATGGACGGTAGCTAGCACATTGGTTTGATAGTAGCATAGTTGGGATGGATGGTAGCTAGCACATTGGTTTGATAGTAGCATAGTTGGGATGGACGGTAGCTAGCACATTGGTTTGATAGTAGCATAGTTGGGATGGACAGTAGCTAGCACATTGGTTTGATATTAGCATAGTTGGGATGGACAGTAGCTAGCACATTGGTTTGATAGTAGCATAGTTGGGATGGACAGTAGCTAGCACATTGGTTTGATAGTAGCATAGTTGGGATGTACAGTAGCTAGCACATAGGTTTGATAGCATAGTTTGGATGGACCGTAGCTAGCACATTGGTTTGATAGTAGCATAGTTGGGATGGACAGTAGCTAGCACATTGGTTTGATAGTAGCATAGTTGGGATGGACAGTAGCTAGCACATAGGTTTGATAGTAGCATAGTTGGGATGGACAGTAGCTAGCACATTGGTTTGATAGTAGCATAGTTGGGATGGACAGTAGCTAGCACATTGGTTTGATAGTAGCATAGTTGGGATGGACAGTAGCTAGCACATTGGTTTGATAGTAGCATAGTTGGGATGGACAGTAGCTAGCACATTGGTTTGATAGTAGCATAGTTGGGATGGACAGTAGCTAGCACATTGGTTTGATAGTAGCATAGTTGGGATTTACAGTAGCTAGCACATAGGTTTGATAGCATAGTTTGGATGGACAGTAGCTAGCACATTGGTTTGATAGTAGCATAGTTGGGATGGACAGTAGCTAGCACATTGGTTTGATAGTAGCATAGTTGGGATGGACAGTAGCTAGCACATTGGTTTGATAGTAGCATAGTTGGGATGGACAGTAGCTACCACATTGGTTTGATAGTAGCATAGTTGGGATGGACAGTAGCTAGCACATTGGTTTAATAGTAGCATAGTTGGGATGGACGGTAGCTAGCACATTGGTTTGATAGTAGCATAGTTGGGATGGACAGTAGCTACCACATTGGTTTGATAGTAGCATAGTTGGGATGGACAGTAGCTAGCACATTGGTTTGATAGTAGCATAGTTGGGATGTACAGTAGCTAGCACATATGTTTGATAGCATAGTTGGTATGGACAGTAGCTAGCACATTGGTTTGATAGTAGCATAGTTGGGATGGACAGTAGCTAGCACATTGGTTTGATAGTAGCATAGTTGGGATGGACGGTAGCTAGCACATTGGTTTGATAGTAGCATAGTTGGGATGGACGGTAGCTAGCACATTGGTTTGATAGTAGCATAGTTGGGATGGATGGTAGCTAGCACATTGGTTTGATAGTAGCATAGTTGGGATGGACGGTAGCTAGCACATTGGTTTGATAGTAGCATAGTTGGGATGGACAGTAGCTAGCACATTGGTTTGATATTAGCATAGTTGGGATGGACAGTAGCTAGCTCATTGGTTTGATAGTAGCATAGTTGGGATGGACAGTAGCTAGCACATTGGTTTGATAGTAGCATAGTTGGGATGTACAGTAGCTAGCACATAGGTTTGATAGCATAGTTTGGATGGACCGTAGCTAGCACATTGGTTTGATAGTAGCATAGTTGGGATGGACAGTAGCTAGCACATTGGTTTGATAGTAGCATAGTTGGGATGGACAGTAGCTAGCACATAGGTTTGATAGTAGCATAGTTGGGATGGACAGTAGCTAGCACATTGGTTTGATAGTAGCATAGTTGGGATGGACAGTAGCTAGCACATTGGTTTGATAGTAGCATAGTTGGGATGGACAGTAGCTAGCACATAGGTTTGATAGTAGCATAGTTGGGATGGACAGTAGCTAGCACATTGGTTTGATAGTAGCATAGTTGGGATGGACAGTAGCTAGCACATTGGTTTGATAGTAGCATAGTTGGGATGGACAGTAGCTAGCACATTGGTTTGATAGTAGCATAGTTGGGATGGACAGTAGCTAGCACATTGGTTTGATAGTAGCATAGTTGGGATGGACAGTAGCTAGCACATTGGTTTGATAGTAGCATAGTTGGGATTTACAGTAGCTAGCACATAGGTTTGATAGCATAGTTTGGATGGACAGTAGCTAGCACATTGGTTTGATAGTAGCATAGTTGGGATGGACAGTAGCTAGCACATTGGTTTGATAGTAGCATAGTTGGGATGGACAGTAGCTAGCACATTGGTTTGATAGTAGCATAGTTGGGATGGACAGTAGCTACCACATTGGTTTGATAGTAGCATAGTTGGGATGGACAGTAGCTAGCACATTGGTTTAATAGTAGCATAGTTGGGATGGACGGTAGCTAGCACATTGGTTTGATAGTAGCATAGTTGGGATGGATGGTAGCTAGCACATTGGTTTGATAGTAGCATAGTTGGGATGGACGGTAGCTAGCACATTGGTTTGATAGTAGCATAGTTGGGATGGACAGTAGCTAGCACATTGGTTTGATATTAGCATAGTTGGGATGGACAGTAGCTAGCACATTGGTTTGATAGTAGCATAGTTGGGATGGACAGTAGCTAGCACATTGGTTTGATAGTAGCATAGTTGGGATGTACAGTAGCTAGCACATAGGTTTGATAGCATAGTTTGGATGGACCGTAGCTAGCACATTGGTTTGATAGTAGCATAGTTGGGATGGACAGTAGCTAGCACATTGGTTTGATAGTAGCATAGTTGGGATGGACAGTAGCTAGCACATAGGTTTGATAGTAGCATAGTTGGGATGGACAGTAGCTAGCACATTGGTTTGATAGTAGCATAGTTGGGATGGACAGTAGCTAGCACATTGGTTTGATAGTAGCATAGTTGGGATGGACAGTAGCTAGCACATTGGTTTGATAGTAGCATAGTTGGGATGGACAGTAGCTAGCACATTGGTTTGATAGTAGCATAGTTGGGATTTACAGTAGCTAGCACATAGGTTTGATAGCATAGTTTGGATGGACAGTAGCTAGCACATTGGTTTGATAGTAGCATAGTTGGGATGGACAGTAGCTAGCACATTGGTTTGATAGTAGCATAGTTGGGATGGACAGTAGCTAGCACATTGGTTTGATAGTAGCATAGTTGGGATGGACAGTAGCTACCACATTGGTTTGATAGTAGCATAGTTGGGATGGACAGTAGCTAGCACATTGGTTTAATAGTAGCATAGTTGGGATGGACAGTAGCTAGCACATTGGTTTGATAGTAGCATAGTTGGGATGGACATTAGTTAGCTCATTGGTTTGATAGTAGCATAGTTGGGATGGACAGTAGCTAGCACATTGGTTTGATAGTAGCATAGTTGGGATGGACAGTAGCTAGCACATTGGTTTGATAGTAGCCTAGTTGGGATGGACATTAGCTAGCACATTGGTTTGATAGTAGCATAGTTGGGATGGACGGTAGCTAGCACATTGGTTTGATAGTAGCATAGTTGGGATGGACAGTAGCTAGCACATTGGTTTGATAGTAGCATAGTTGGGATGTACAGTAGCTAGCACATAGGTTTGATAGCATAGTTGGTATGGACAGTAGCTAGCACATTGGTTTGATAGTAGCATAGTTGGGATGGACAGTAGCTAGCACATTGGTTTGATAGTAGCCTAGTTGGGATGGACATTAGCTAGCACATTGGTTTGATAGTAGCATAGTTGGGATGGACGGTAGCTAGCACATTGGTTTGATAGTAGCATAGTTGGGATGGACAGTAGCTAGCACATTGGTTTGATAGTAGCATAGTTGGGATGGACATTAGCTAGCACATTGGTTTGATAGTAGCATAGTTGGGATGGACGGTAGCTAGCACATTGGTTTGATAGTAGCAAAGTTGGGATGGACATTAGCTAGCACATTGGTTTGATAGTAGCATAGTTGGGATGGACGGTAGCTAGCACATTGGTTTGATAGTAGCATAGTTGGGATGGACAGTAGCTAGCACATTGGTTTGATAGTAGCATAGTTGGGATGGACAGTAGCTAGCACATTGGTTTGATAGTAGCAAAGTTGGGATGGACATTAGCTAGCACATTGGTTTGATAGTAGCATAGTTGGGATGGACGGTAGCTAGCACATTGGTTTGATAGTAGCATAGTTGGGATGGACGGTAGCTAGCACATTGGTTTGATAGTAGCATAGTTGGGATGGACAGTAGCTAGCACATTGGTTTGATAGTAGCATAGTTGGGATGGACAGTAGCTAGCACATTGGTTTGATAGTAGCATAGTTGGGATGGACAGTAGCTAGCACATTGGTTTGATAGTAGCATAGTTGGGATGGACGGTAGCTAGCACATTGGTTTGATAGTAGCATAGTTGGGATGGACGGTAGCTAGCACATTGGTTTGATAGTAGCATAGTTGGGATGGACGGTAGCTAGCACATTGGTTTGATATTAGCATAGTTGGGATGGACAGTAGCTAGCACATTGGTTTGATAGTAGCATAGTTGGGATGGACAGTAGCTAGCACATTGGTTTGATAGTAGCATAGTTGGGATGGACAGTAGCTAGCACATTGGTTTGATAGTAGGATAGTTGGGATGTACAGTAGCTAGCACATAGGTTTGATAGCATAGTTTGGATGGACAGTAGCTAGCACATTGGTTTGATAGTAGCATAGTTGGGATGGACAGTAGCTAGCACATTGGTTTGATAGTAGCATAGTTGGGATGGACGGTAGCTAGCACATTGGTTTGATAGTAGCATAGTTGGGATGGACGGTAGCTAGCACATAGGTTTGATAGCATAGTTTGGATGGACAGTAGCTAGCACATTGGTTTGATAGTAGCATAGTTGGGATGGACAGTAGCTAGCACATTGGTTTGATAGTAGCATAGTTGGGATGGACGGAAGCTAGCACATTGGTTTGATAGTAGCATAGTTGGGATGGACGGTAGCTAGCACATTGGTTTGATAGTAGCATAGTTGGGATGGACGGTAGCTAGCACATTGGTTTGATATTAGCATAGTTGGGATGGACAGTAGCTAGCACATTGGTTTGATAGTAGCATAGTTGGGATGGACAGTAGCTAGCACATTGGTTTGATATTAGCATAGTTGGGATGGACAGTAGCTAGCACATTGGTTTGATAGTAGCATAGTTGGGATGTACAGTAGCTAGCACATAGGTTTGATAGCATAGTTTGGATGGACAGTAGCTAGCACATTGGTTTGATAGTAGCATAGTTGGGATGGACAGTAGCTAGCACATTGGTTTGATAGTAGCATAGTTGGGATGGACAGTAGCTAGCACATTGGTTTGATAGTAGCATAGTTGGGATGGACAGTAGCTACCACATTGGTTTGATAGTAGCATAGTTGGGATGGACAGTAGCTAGCACATTGGTTTAATAGTAGCATAGTTGGGATGGACAGTAGCTAGCACATTGGTTTGATAGTAGCATAGTTGGGATGGACATTAGTTAGCACATTGGTTTGATAGTAGCATAGTTGGGATGGACAGTAGCTACCACATTGGTTTGATAGTAGCATAGTTGGGATGGACAGTAGCTAGCACATTGGTTTAATAGTAGCATAGTTGGGATGGACAGTAGCTAGCACATTGGTTTGATAGTAGCATAGTTGGGATGGACATTAGTTAGCACATTGGTTTGATAGTAGCATAGTTGGGATGGACATTAGCTAGCACATTGGTTTGATAGTAGCATAGTTGGGATGGACGGTAGCTAGCACATTGGTTTGATAGTAGCATAGTTGGGATGGACAGTAGCTAGCACATTGGTTTGATAGTAGCATAGTTGGGATGTACAGTAGCTAGCACATAGGTTTGATAGCATAGTTGGTATGGACAGTAGCTAGCACATTGGTTTGATAGTAGCATAGTTGGGATGGACAGTAGCTAGCACATTGGTTTGATAGTAGCATAGTTGGGATGGACAGTAGCTAGCACATTGGTTTGATAGTAGCATAGTTGGGATGGACGGTAGCTAGCACATTGGTTTGATAGTAGCATAGTTGGGATGGACGGTAGCTAGCACATTGGTTTGATAGTAGCATAGTTGGGATGGACGGTAGCTAGCACATTGGTTTGATAGTAGCATAGTTGGGATGGATGGTAGCTAGCACATTGGTTTGATAGTAGCATAGTTGGGATGGACAGTAGCTAGCACATTGGTTTGATAGTAGCATAGTTGGGATGGACAGTAGCTAGCACATTGGTTTGATAGTAGCATAGTTGGGATGGACAGTAGCTAGCACATTGGTTTGATAGTAGCATAGTTGGGATGGACAGTAGCTAGCACATTGGTTTGATAGTAGCATAGTTGGGATGGACAGTAGCTACCACATTGGTTTGATAGTAGCATAGTTGGGATGGACAGTAGCTAGCACATTGGTTTGATAGTAGCATAGTTGGGATGGACAGTAGCTAGCACATTGGTTTGATAGTAGCATAGTTGGGATGTACAGTAGCTAGCACATAGGTTTGATAGCATAGTTTGGATGGACAGTAGCTAGCACATTGGTTTGATAGTAGCATAGTTTGGATGGACAGTAGCTAGCACATTGGTTTGATAGTAGCATAGTTGGGATGGACGGTAGCTAGCACATTGGTTTGATAGTAGCATAGTTGGGATGGACGGTAGCTAGCACATTGGTTTGATAGTAGCATAGTTGGGATGGACGGTAGCTAGCACATTGGTTTGATAGTAGCATAGTTGGGATGGACGGTAGCTAGCACATTGGTTTGATAGTAGCATAGTTGGGATGGACAGTAGCTAGCACATTGGTTTGATAGTAGCATAGTTGGGATGGACAGTAGCTAGCACATTGGTTTGATAGTAGCATAGTTGGGATGGACAGTAGCTAGCACATTGGTTTGATAGTAGCATAGTTGGGATGGACAGTAGCTAGCACATTGGTTTGATAGTAGCATAGTTGGGATTTACAGTAGCTAGCACATAGGTTTGATAGCATAGTTTGGATGGACAGTAGCTAGCACATTGGTTTGATAGTAGCATAGTTGGGATGGACAGTAGCTAGCACATTGGTTTGATAGTAGCATAGTTGGGATGGACAGTAGCTAGCACATTGGTTTGATAGTAGCATAGTTGGGATGGACGGTAGCTAGCACATAGGTTTGATAGCATAGTTTGGATGGACAGTAGCTAGCACATTGGTTTGATAGTAGCATAGTTGGGATGGACAGTAGCTAGCACATTGGTTTGATAGTAGCATAGTTGGGATGGACGGTAGCTAGCACATTGGTTTGATAGTAGCATAGTTGGGATGGACGGTAGCTAGCACATTGGTTTGATAGTAGCATAGTTGGGATGGACGGTAGCTAGCACATTGGTTTGATAGTAGCATAGTTGGGATGGACAGTAGCTAGCACATTGGTTTGATAGTAGCATAGTTGGGATGGACGGTAGCTAGCACATAGGTTTGATAGCATAGTTTGGATGGACAGTAGCTAGCACATTGGTTTGATAGTAGCATAGTTGGGATGGACAGTAGCTAGCACATTGGTTTGATAGTAGCATAGTTGGGATGGACGGTAGCTAGCACATTGGTTTGATAGTAGCATAGTTGGGATGGAGGGTAGCTAGCACATTGGTTTGATAGTAGCATAGTTGGGATGGACGGTAGCTAGCACATTGGTTTGATATTAGCATAGTTGGGATGGACAGTAGCTAGCACATTGGTTTGATAGTAGCATAGTTGGGATGGACAGTAGCTAGCACATTGGTTTGATAGTAGCATAGTTGGGATGGACAGTAGCTAGCACATTGGTTTGATAGTAGCATAGTTGGGATGTACAGTAGCTAGCACATAGGTTTGATAGCATAGTTTGGATGGACAGTAGCTAGCACATTGGTTTGATAGTAGCATAGTTGGGATGGACAGTAGCTAGCACATTGGTTTGATAGTAGCATAGTTGGGATGGACAGTAGCTAGCACATTGGTTTGATAGTAGCATAGTTGGGATGGACAGTAGCTACCACATTGGTTTGATAGTAGCATAGTTGGGATGGACAGTAGCTAGCACATTGGTTTAATAGTAGCATAGTTGGGATGGACAGTAGCTAGCACATTGGTTTGATAGTAGCATAGTTGGGATGGACATTAGTTAGCACATTGGTTTGATAGTAGCATAGTTGGGATGGACAGTAGCTAGCACATTGGTTTGATAGTAGCATAGTTGGGATGGACAGTAGCTAGCACATTGGTTTGATAGTAGCCTAGTTGGGATGGACATTAGCTAGCACATTGGTTTGATAGTAGCATAGTTGGGATGGACGGTAGCTAGCACATTGGTTTGATAGTAGCATAGTTGGGATGGACGGTAGCTACCACATTGGTTTGATAGTAGCATAGTTGGGATGGACAGTAGCTAGCACATTGGTTTTATAGTAGCATAGTTGGGATGTACAGTAGCTAGCACATAGGTTTGATAGCATAGTTGGTATGGACAGTAGCTAGCACATTGGTTTGATAGTAGCATAGTTGGGATGGACAGTAGCTAGCACATTGGTTTGATAGTAGCATAGTTGGGATGGACGGTAGCTAGCACATTGGTTTGATAGTAGCATAGTTGGGATGGACGGTAGCTAGCACATTGGTTTGATAGTAGCATAGTTGGGATGGATGGTAGCTAGCACATTGGTTTGATAGTAGCATAGTTGGGATGGACGGTAGCTAGCACATTGGTTTGATAGTAGCATAGTTGGGATGGACGGTAGCTAGCACATTGGTTTGATAGTAGCATAGTTGGGATGGACAGTAGCTAGCACATTGGTTTGATAGTAGCATAGTTGGGATGGACAGTAGCTAGCACATTGGTTTGATAGTAGCATAGTTGGGATGTACAGTAGCTAGCACATAGGTTTGATAGCATAGTTTGGATGGACCGTAGCTAGCACATTGGTTTGATAGTAGCATAGTTGGGATGGACAGTAGCTAGCACATTGGTTTGATAGTAGCATAGTTGGGATGGACAGTAGCTAGCACATAGGTTTGATAGTAGCATAGTTGGGATGGACAGTAGCTAGCACATTGGTTTGATAGTAGCATAGTTGGGATGGACAGTAGCTAGCACATTGGTTTGATAGTAGCATAGTTGGGATGGACAGTAGCTAGCACATAGGTTTGATAGTAGCATAGTTGGGATGGACAGTAGCTAGCACATTGGTTTGATAGTAGCATAGTTGGGATTTACAGTAGCTAGCACATAGGTTTGATAGCATAGTTTGGATGGACAGTAGCTAGCACATTGGTTTGATAGTAGCATAGTTGGGATGGACAGTAGCTAGCACATTGGTTTGATAGTAGCATAGTTGGGATGGACAGTAGCTAGCACATTGGTTTGATAGTAGCATAGTTGGGATGGACGGTAGCTAGCACATTGGTTTGATAGTAGCATAGTTGGGATGGACGGTAGCTAGCACATAGGTTTGATAGCATAGTTTGGATGGACAGTAGCTAGCACATTGGTTTGATAGTAGCATAGTTGGGATGGACAGTAGCTAGCACATTGGTTTGATAGTAGCATAGTTGGGATGGACGGTAGCTAGCACATTGGTTTGATAGTAGCATAGTTGGGATGGACGGTAGCTAGCACATAGGTTTGATAGCATAGTTTGGATGGACAGTAGCTAGCACATTGGTTTGATAGTAGCATAGTTGGGATGGACAGTAGCTAGCACATTGGTTTGATAGTAGCATAGTTGGGATGGACGGAAGCTAGCACATTGGTTTGATAGTAGCATAGTTGGGATGGACGGTAGCTAGCACATTGGTTTGATAGTAGCATAGTTGGGATGGACGGTAGCTAGCACATTGGTTTGATATTAGCATAGTTGGGATGGACGGTAGCTAGCACATTGGTTTGATAGTAGCATAGTTGGGATGGACAGTAGCTAGCACATTGGTTTGATAGTAGCATAGTTGGGATGGACAGTAGCTAGCACATTGGTTTGATAGTAGCATAGTTGGGATGTACAGTAGCTAGCACATAGGTTTGATAGCATAGTTTGGATGGACAGTAGCTAGCACATTGGTTTGATAGTAGCATAGTTGGGATGGACAGTAGCTAGCACATTGGTTTGATAGTAGCATAGTTGGGATGGACAGTAGCTAGCACATTGGTTTGATAGTAGCATAGTTGGGATGGACAGTAGCTACCACATTGGTTTGATAGTAGCATAGTTGGGATGGACAGTAGCTACCACATTGGTTTGATAGTAGCATAGTTGGGATGGACAGTAGCTAGCACATTGGTTTAATAGTAGCATAGTTGGGATGGACAGTAGCTAGCACATTGGTTTGATAGTAGCATAGTTGGGATGGACATTAGTTAGCACATTGGTTTGATAGTAGCATAGTTGGGATGGACAGTAGCTACCACATTGGTTTGATAGTAGCATAGTTGGGATGGACAGTAGCTAGCACATTGGTTTAATAGTAGCATAGTTGGGATGGACAGTAGCTAGCACATTGGTTTGATAGTAGCATAGTTGGGATGGACATTAGTTAGCACATTGGTTTGATAGTAGCATAGTTGGGATGGACAGTAGCTAGCACATTGGTTTGATAGTAGCATAGTTGGGATGGACAGTAGCTAGCACATTGGTTTGATAGTAGCCTAGTTGGGATGGACATTAGCTAGCACATTGGTTTGATAGTAGCATAGTTGGGATGGACGGTAGCTAGCACATTGGTTTGATAGTAGCATAGTTGGGATGGACAGTAGCTACCACATTGGTTTGATAGTAGCATAGTTGGGATGGACAGTAGCTAGCACATTGGTTTGATAGTAGCATAGTTGGGATGTACAGTAGCTAGCACATAGGTTTGATAGCATAGTTGGTATGGACAGTAGCTAGCACATTGGTTTGATAGTAGCATAGTTGGGATGGACGGTAGCTAGCACATTGGTTTGATAGTAGCATAGTTGGGATGGACGGTAGCTAGCACATTGGTTTGATAGTAGCATAGTTGGGATGGATGGTAGCTAGCACATTGGTTTGATAGTAGCATAGTTGGGATGGACGGTAGCTAGCACATTGGTTTGATAGTAGCATAGTTGGGATGGACAGTAGCTAGCACATTGGTTTGATATTAGCATAGTTGGGATGGACAGTAGCTAGCACATTGGTTTGATAGTAGCATAGTTGGGATGGACAGTAGCTAGCACATTGGTTTGATAGTAGCATAGTTGGGATGTACAGTAGCTAGCACATAGGTTTGATAGCATAGTTTGGATGGACCGTAGCTAGCACATTGGTTTGATAGTAGCATAGTTGGGATGGACAGTAGCTAGCACATTGGTTTGATAGTAGCATAGTTGGGATGGACAGTAGCTAGCACATAGGTTTGATAGCATAGTTTGGATGGACCGTAGCTAGCACATTGGTTTGATAGTAGCATAGTTGGGATGGACAGTAGCTAGCACATTGGTTTGATAGTAGCATAGTTGGGATGGACAGTAGCTACCACATTGGTTTGATAGTAGCATAGTTGGGATGGACAGTAGCTACCACATTGGTTTGATAGTAGCATAGTTGGGATGGACAGTAGCTAGCACATTGGTTTAATAGTAGCATAGTTGGGATGGACAGTAGCTAGCACATTGGTTTGATAGTAGCATAGTTGGGATGGACATTAGTTAGCACATTGGTTTGATAGTAGCATAGTTGGGATGGACAGTAGCTACCACATTGGTTTGATAGTAGCATAGTTGGGATGGACAGTAGCTAGCACATTGGTTTAATAGTAGCATAGTTGGGATGGACAGTAGCTAGCACATTAGTTTGATAGTAGCATAGTTGGGATGGACATTAGTTAGCACATTGGTTTGATAGTAGCATAGTTGGGATGGACAGTAGCTAGCACATTGGTTTGATAGTAGCATAGTTGGGATGGACAGTAGCTAGCACATTGGTTTGATAGTAGCCTAGTTGGGATGGACATTAGCTAGCACATTGGTTTGATAGTAGCATAGTTGGGATGGACGGTAGCTAGCACATTGGTTTGATAGTAGCATAGTTGGGATGGACAGTAGCTACCACATTGGTTTGATAGTAGCATAGTTGGGATGGACAGTAGCTAGCACATTGGTTTGATAGTAGCATAGTTGGGATGTACAGTAGCTAGCACATAGGTTTGATAGCATAGTTGGTATGGACAGTAGCTAGCACATTGGTTTGATAGTAGCATAGTTGGGATGGACGGTAGCTAGCACATTGGTTTGATAGTAGCATAGTTGGGATGGACGGTAGCTAGCACATTGGTTTGATAGTAGCATAGTTGGGATGGATGGTAGCTAGCACATTGGTTTGATAGTAGCATAGTTGGGATGGACGGTAGCTAGCACATTGGTTTGATAGTAGCATAGTTGGGATGGACAGTAGCTAGCACATTGGTTTGATATTAGCATAGTTGGGATGGACAGTAGCTAGCACATTGGTTTGATAGTAGCATAGTTGGGATGGACAGTAGCTAGCACATTGGTTTGATAGTAGCATAGTTGGGATGTACAGTAGCTAGCACATAGGTTTGATAGCATAGTTTGGATGGACCGTAGCTAGCACATTGGTTTGATAGTAGCATAGTTGGGATGGACAGTAGCTAGCACATTGGTTTGATAGTAGCATAGTTGGGATGGACAGTAGCTAGCACATAGGTTTGATAGTAGCATAGTTGGGATGGACAGTAGCTAGCACATTGGTTTGATAGTAGCATAGTTGGGATGGACAGTAGCTAGCACATTGGTTTGATAGTAGCATAGTTGGGATGGACAGTAGCTAGCACATTGGTTTGATAGTAGCATAGTTGGGATGGACAGTAGCTAGCACATTGGTTTGATAGTAGCATAGTTGGGATGGACAGTAGCTAGCACATTGGTTTGATAGTAGCATAGTTGGGATTTACAGTAGCTAGCACATAGGTTTGATAGCATAGTTTGGATGGACAGTAGCTAGCACATTGGTTTGATAGTAGCATAGTTGGGATGGACAGTAGCTAGCACATTGGTTTGATAGTAGCATAGTTGGGATGGACAGTAGCTAGCACATTGGTTTGATAGTAGCATAGTTGGGATGGACAGTAGCTACCACATTGGTTTGATAGTAGCATAGTTGGGATGGACAGTAGCTAGCACATTGGTTTAATAGTAGCATAGTTGGGATGGACGGTAGCTAGCACATTGGTTTGATAGTAGCATAGTTGGGATGGACAGTAGCTACCACATTGGTTTGATAGTAGCATAGTTGGGATGGACAGTAGCTAGCACATTGGTTTGATAGTAGCATAGTTGGGATGTACAGTAGCTAGCACATATGTTTGATAGCATAGTTGGTATGGACAGTAGCTAGCACATTGGTTTGATAGTAGCATAGTTGGGATGGACAGTAGCTAGCACATTGGTTTGATAGTAGCATAGTTGGGATGGACGGTAGCTAGCACATTGGTTTGATAGTAGCATAGTTGGGATGGACGGTAGCTAGCACATTGGTTTGATAGTAGCATAGTTGGGATGGATGGTAGCTAGCACATTGGTTTGATAGTAGCATAGTTGGGATGGACGGTAGCTAGCACATTGGTTTGATAGTAGCATAGTTGGGATGGACAGTAGCTAGCACATTGGTTTGATATTAGCATAGTTGGGATGGACAGTAGCTAGCACATTGGTTTGATAGTAGCATAGTTGGGATGGACAGTAGCTAGCACATTGGTTTGATAGTAGCATAGTTGGGATGTACAGTAGCTAGCACATAGGTTTGATAGCATAGTTTGGATGGACCGTAGCTAGCACATTGGTTTGATAGTAGCATAGTTGGGATGGACAGTAGCTAGCACATTGGTTTGATAGTAGCATAGTTGGGATGGACAGTAGCTAGCACATAGGTTTGATAGTAGCATAGTTGGGATGGACAGTAGCTAGCACATTGGTTTGATAGTAGCATAGTTGGGATGGACAGTAGCTAGCACATTGGTTTGATAGTAGCATAGTTGGGATGGACAGTAGCTAGCACATAGGTTTGATAGTAGCATAGTTGGGATGGACAGTAGCTAGCACATTGGTTTGATAGTAGCATAGTTGGGATGGACAGTAGCTAGCACATTGGTTTGATAGTAGCATAGTTGGGATGGACAGTAGCTAGCACATTGGTTTGATAGTAGCATAGTTGGGATGGACAGTAGCTAGCACATTGGTTTGATAGTAGCATAGTTGGGATGGACAGTAGCTAGCACATTGGTTTGATAGTAGCATAGTTGGGATTTACAGTAGCTAGCACATAGGTTTGATAGCATAGTTTGGATGCACAGTAGCTAGCACATTGGTTTGATAGTAGCATAGTTGGGATGGACAGTAGCTAGCACATTGGTTTGATAGTAGCATAGTTGGGATGGACAGTAGCTAGCACATTGGTTTGATAGTAGCATAGTTGGGATGGACAGTAGCTACCACATTGGTTTGATAGTAGCATAGTTGGGATGGACAGTAGCTAGCACATTGGTTTAATAGTAGCATAGTTGGGATGGACGGTAGCTAGCACATTGGTTTGATAGTAGCATAGTTGGGATGGACGGTAGCTAGCACATTGGTTTGATAGTAGCATAGTTGGGATGGACGGTAGCTAGCACATTGGTTTGATAGTAGCATAGTTGGGATGGACAGTAGCTAGCACATTGGTTTGATATTAGCATAGTTGGGATGGACAGTAGCTAGCACATTGGTTTGATAGTAGCATAGTTGGGATGGACAGTAGCTAGCACATTGGTTTGATAGTAGCATAGTTGGGATGTACAGTAGCTAGCACATAGGTTTGATAGCATAGTTTGGATGGACCGTAGCTAGCACATTGGTTTGATAGTAGCATAGTTGGGATGGACAGTAGCTAGCACATTGGTTTGATAGTAGCATAGTTGGGATGGACAGTAGCTAGCACATAGGTTTGATAGTAGCATAGTTGGGATGGACAGTAGCTAGCACATTGGTTTGATAGTAGCATAGTTGGGATGGACAGTAGCTAGCACATTGGTTTGATAGTAGCATAGTTGGGATGGACAGTAGCTAGCACATTGGTTTGATAGTAGCATAGTTGGGATGGACAGTAGCTAGCACATTGGTTTGATAGTAGCATAGTTGGGATGGACAGTAGCTAGCACATTGGTTTGATAGTAGCATAGTTGGGATTTACAGTAGCTAGCACATAGGTTTGATAGCATAGTTTGGATGGACAGTAGCTAGCACATTGGTTTGATAGTAGCATAGTTGGGATGGACAGTAGCTAGCACATTGGTTTGATAGTAGCATAGTTGGGATGGACAGTAGCTAGCACATTGGTTTGATAGTAGCATAGTTGGGATGGACAGTAGCTACCACATTGGTTTGATAGTAGCATAGTTGGGATGGACAGTAGCTAGCACATTGGTTTAATAGTAGCATAGTTGGGATGGACAGTAGCTAGCACATTGGTTTGATAGTAGCATAGTTGGGATGGACATTAGTTAGCACATTGGTTTGATAGTAGCATAGTTGGGATGGACAGTAGCTAGCACATTGGTTTGATAGTAGCATAGTTGGGATGGACAGTAGCTAGCACATTGGTTTGATAGTAGCCTAGTTGGGATGGACATTAGCTAGCACATTGGTTTGATAGTAGCATAGTTGGGATGGACGGTAGCTAGCACATTGGTTTGATAGTAGCATAGTTGGGATGGACAGTAGCTAGCACATTGGTTTGATAGTAGCATAGTTGGGATGTACAGTAGCTAGCACATAGGTTTGATAGCATAGTTGGTATGGACAGTAGCTAGCACATTGGTTTGATAGTAGCATAGTTGGGATGGACAGTAGCTAGCACATTGGTTTGATAGTAGCCTAGTTGGGATGGACATTAGCTAGCACATTGGTTTGATAGTAGCATAGTTGGGATGGACGGTAGCTAGCACATTGGTTTGATAGTAGCATAGTTGGGATGGACAGTAGCTAGCACATTGGTTTGATAGTAGCATAGTTGGGATGGACATTAGCTAGCACATTGGTTTGATAGTAGCATAGTTGGGATGGACGGTAGCTAGCACATTGGTTTGATAGTAGCAAAGTTGGGATGGACATTAGCTAGCACATTGGTTTGATAGTAGCATAGTTGGGATGGACGGTAGCTAGCACATTGGTTTGATAGTAGCATAGTTGGGATGGACAGTAGTTAGCACATTGGTTTGATAGTAGCATAGTTGGGATGGACAGTAGCTAGCACATTGGTTTGATAGTAGCAAAGTTGGGATGGACATTAGCTAGCACATTGGTTTGATAGTAGCATAGTTGGGATGGACGGTAGCTAGCACATTGGTTTGATAGTAGCATAGTTGGGATGGACGGTAGCTAGCACATTGGTTTGATAGTAGCATAGTTGGGATGGACAGTAGCTAGCACATTGGTTTGATAGTAGCATAGTTGGGATGGACAGTAGCTAGCACATTGGTTTGATAGTAGCATAGTTGGGATGGACAGTAGCTAGCACATTGGTTTGATAGTAGCATAGTTGGGATGGACGGTAGCTAGCACATTGGTTTGATAGTAGCATAGTTGGGATGGACGGTAGCTAGCACATTGGTTTGATAGTAGCATAGTTGGGATGGACGGTAGCTAGCACATTGGTTTGATATTAGCATAGTTGGGATGGACAGTAGCTAGCACATTGGTTTGATAGTAGCATAGTTGGGATGGACAGTAGCTAGCACATTGGTTTGATAGTAGCATAGTTGGGATGGACAGTAGCTAGCACATTGGTTTGATAGTAGGATAGTTGGGATGTACAGTAGCTAGCACATAGGTTTGATAGCATAGTTTGGATGGACAGTAGCTAGCACATTGGTTTGATAGTAGCATAGTTGGGATGGACAGTAGCTAGCACATTGGTTTGATAGTAGCATAGTTGGGATGGACGGTAGCTAGCACATTGGTTTGATAGTAGCATAGTTGGGATGGACGGTAGCTAGCACATAGGTTTGATAGCATAGTTTGGATGGACAGTAGCTAGCACATTGGTTTGATAGTAGCATAGTTGGGATGGACAGTAGCTAGCACATTGGTTTGATAGTAGCATAGTTGGGATGGACGGAAGCTAGCACATTGGTTTGATAGTAGCATAGTTGGGATGGACGGTAGCTAGCACATTGGTTTGATAGTAGCATAGTTGGGATGGACGGTAGCTAGCACATTGGTTTGATATTAGCATAGTTGGGATGGACAGTAGCTAGCACATTGGTTTGATAGTAGCATAGTTGGGATGGACAGTAGCTAGCACATTGGTTTGATATTAGCATAGTTGGGATGGACAGTAGCTAGCACATTGGTTTGATAGTAGCATAGTTGGGATGTACAGTAGCTAGCACATAGGTTTGATAGCATAGTTTGGATGGACAGTAGCTAGCACATTGGTTTGATAGTAGCATAGTTGGGATGGACAGTAGCTAGCACATTGGTTTGATAGTAGCATAGTTGGGATGGACAGTAGCTAGCACATTGGTTTGATAGTAGCATAGTTGGGATGGACAGTAGCTACCACATTGGTTTGATAGTAGCATAGTTGGGATGGACAGTAGCTAGCACATTGGTTTAATAGTAGCATAGTTGGGATGGACAGTAGCTAGCACATTGGTTTGATAGTAGCATAGTTGGGATGGACATTAGTTAGCACATTGGTTTGATAGTAGCATAGTTGGGATGGACAGTAGCTACCACATTGGTTTGATAGTAGCATAGTTGGGATGGACAGTAGCTAGCACATTGGTTTAATAGTAGCATAGTTGGGATGGACAGTAGCTAGCACATTGGTTTGATAGTAGCATAGTTGGGATGGACATTAGTTAGCACATTGGTTTGATAGTAGCATAGTTGGGATGGACAGTAGCTAGCACATTGGTTTGATAGTAGCATAGTTGGGATGGACAGTAGCTAGCACATTGGTTTGATAGTAGCCTAGTTGGGATGGACATTAGCTAGCACATTGGTTTGATAGTAGCATAGTTGGGATGGACGGTAGCTAGCACATTGGTTTGATAGTAGCATAGTTGGGATGGACAGTAGCTACCACATTGGTTTGATAGTAGCATAGTTGGGATGGACAGTAGCTAGCACATTGGTTTGATAGTAGCATAGTTGGGATGTACAGTAGCTAGCACATAGGTTTGATAGCATAGTTGGTATGGACAGTAGCTAGCACATTGGTTTGATAGTAGCATAGTTGGGATGGACAGTAGCTAGCACATTGGTTTGATAGTAGCATAGTTGGGATGGACGGTAGCTAGCACATTGGTTTGATAGTAGCATAGTTGGGATGGACGGTAGCTAGCACATTGGTTTGATAGTAGCATAGTTGGGATGGATGGTAGCTAGCACATTGGTTTGATAGTAGCATAGTTGGGATGGACGGTAGCTAGCACATTGGTTTGATAGTAGCATAGTTGGGATGGACAGTAGCTAGCACATTGGTTTGATATTAGCATAGTTGGGATGGACAGTAGCTAGCACATTGGTTTGATAGTAGCATAGTTGGGATGGACAGTAGCTAGCACATTGGTTTGATAGTAGCATAGTTGGGATGTACAGTAGCTAGCACATAGGTTTGATAGCATAGTTTGGATGGACCGTAGCTAGCACATTGGTTTGATAGTAGCATAGTTGGGATGGACAGTAGCTAGCACATTGGTTTGATAGTAGCATAGTTGGGATGGACAGTAGCTAGCACATAGGTTTGATAGTAGCATAGTTGGGATGGACAGTAGCTAGCACATTGGTTTGATAGTAGCATAGTTGGGATGGACAGTAGCTAGCACATTGGTTTGATAGTAGCATAGTTGGGATTTACAGTAGCTAGCACATAGGTTTGATAGCATAGTTTGGATGGACAGTAGCTAGCACATTGGTTTGATAGTAGCATAGTTGGGATGGACAGTAGCTAGCACATTGGTTTGATAGTAGCATAGTTGGGATGGACAGTAGCTAGCACATTGGTTTGATAGTAGCATAGTTGGGATGGACAGTAGCTACCACATTGGTTTGATAGTAGCATAGTTGGGATGGACAGTAGCTAGCACATTGGTTTAATAGTAGCATAGTTGGGATGGACGGTAGCTAGCACATTGGTTTGATAGTAGCATAGTTGGGATGGACAGTAGCTACCACATTGGTTTGATAGTAGCATAGTTGGGATGGACAGTAGCTAGCACATTGGTTTGATAGTAGCATAGTTGGGATGGACAGTAGCTAGCACATTGGTTTAATAGTAGCATAGTTGGGATGGACGGTAGCTAGCACATTGGTTTGATAGTAGCATAGTTGGGATGGACAGTAGCTACCACATTGGTTTGATAGTAGCATAGTTGGGATGGACAGTAGCTAGCACATTGGTTTGATAGTAGCATAGTTGGGATGTACAGTAGCTAGCACATATGTTTGATAGCATAGTTGGTATGGACAGTAGCTAGCACATTGGTTTGATAGTAGCATAGTTGGGATGGACAGTAGCTAGCACATTGGTTTGATAGTAGCATAGTTGGGATGGACGGTAGCTAGCACATTGGTTTGATAGTAGCATAGTTGGGATGGACGGTAGCTAGCACATTGGTTTGATAGTAGCATAGTTGGGATGGATGGTAGCTAGCACATTGGTTTGATAGTAGCATAGTTGGGATGGACGGTAGCTAGCACATTGGTTTGATAGTAGCATAGTTGGGATGGACAGTAGCTAGCACATTGGTTTGATATTAGCATAGTTGGGATGGACAGTAGCTAGCACATTGGTTTGATAGTAGCATAGTTGGGATGGACAGTAGCTAGCACATTGGTTTGATAGTAGCATAGTTGGGATGTACAGTAGCTAGCACATAGGTTTGATAGCATAGTTTGGATGGACCGTAGCTAGCACATTGGTTTGATAGTAGCATAGTTGGGATGGACAGTAGCTAGCACATTGGTTTGATAGTAGCATAGTTGGGATGGACAGTAGCTAGCACATAGGTTTGATAGTAGCATAGTTGGGATGGACAGTAGCTAGCACATTGGTTTGATAGTAGCATAGTTGGGATGGACAGTAGCTAGCACATTGGTTTGATAGTAGCATAGTTGGGATGGACAGTAGCTAGCACATAGGTTTGATAGTAGCATAGTTGGGATGGACAGTAGCTAGCACATTGGTTTGATAGTAGCATAGTTGGGATGGACAGTAGCTAGCACATTGGTTTGATAGTAGCATAGTTGGGATGGACAGTAGCTAGCACATTGGTTTGATAGTAGCATAGTTGGGATGGACAGTAGCTAGCACATTGGTTTGATAGTAGCATAGTTGGGATGGACAGTAGCTAGCACATTGGTTTGATAGTAGCATAGTTGGGATTTACAGTAGCTAGCACATAGGTTTGATAGCATAGTTTGGATGGACAGTAGCTAGCACATTGGTTTGATAGTAGCATAGTTGGGATGGACAGTAGCTAGCACATTGGTTTGATAGTAGCATAGTTGGGATGGACAGTAGCTAGCACATTGGTTTGATAGTAGCATAGTTGGGATGGACAGTAGCTACCACATTGGTTTGATAGTAGCATAGTTGGGATGGACAGTAGCTAGCACATTGGTTTAATAGTAGCATAGTTGGGATGGACGGTAGCTAGCACATTGGTTTGATAGTAGCATAGTTGGGATGGATGGTAGCTAGCACATTGGTTTGATAGTAGCATAGTTGGGATGGACGGTAGCTAGCACATTGGTTTGATAGTAGCATAGTTGGGATGGACAGTAGCTAGCACATTGGTTTGATATTAGCATAGTTGGGATGGACAGTAGCTAGCACATTGGTTTGATAGTAGCATAGTTGGGATGGACAGTAGCTAGCACATTGGTTTGATAGTAGCATAGTTGGGATGTACAGTAGCTAACACATAGGTTTGATAGCATAGTTTGGATGGACCGTAGCTAGCACATTGGTTTGATAGTAGCATAGTTGGGATGGACAGTAGCTAGCACATTGGTTTGATAGTAGCATAGTTGGGATGGACAGTAGCTAGCACATAGGTTTGATAGTAGCATAGTTGGGATGGACAGTAGCTAGCACATTGGTTTGATAGTAGCATAGTTGGGATGGACAGTAGCTAGCACATTGGTTTGATAGTAGCATAGTTGGGATGGACAGTAGCTAGCACATTGGTTTGATAGTAGCATAGTTGGGATGGACAGTAGCTAGCACATTGGTTTGATAGTAGCATAGTTGGGATGGACAGTAGCTAGCACATTGGTTTGATAGTAGCATAGTTGGGATTTACAGTAGCTAGCACATAGGTTTGATAGCATAGTTTGGATGGACAGTAGCTAGCACATTGGTTTGATAGTAGCATAGTTGGGATGGACAGTAGCTAGCACATTGGTTTGATAGTAGCATAGTTGGGATGGACAGTAGCTAGCACATTGGTTTGATAGTAGCATAGTTGGGATGGACAGTAGCTACCACATTGGTTTGATAGTAGCATAGTTGGGATGGACAGTAGCTAGCACATTGGTTTAATAGTAGCATAGTTGGGATGGACAGTAGCTAGCACATTGGTTTGATAGTAGCATAGTTGGGATGGACATTAGTTAGCACATTGGTTTGATAGTAGCATAGTTGGGATGGACAGTAGCTAGCACATTGGTTTGATAGTAGCATAGTTGGGATGGACAGTAGCTAGCACATTGGTTTGATAGTAGCCTAGTTGGGATGGACATTAGCTAGCACATTGGTTTGATAGTAGCATAGTTGGGATGGACGGTAGCTAGCACATTGGTTTGATAGTAGCATAGTTGGGATGGACAGTAGCTAGCACATTGGTTTGAAAGTAGCATAGTTGGGATGTACAGTAGCTAGCACATAGGTTTGATAGCATAGTTGGTATGGACAGTAGCTAGCACATTGGTTTGATAGTAGCATAGTTGATGGACAGTAGCTAGCACATTGGTTTGATAGTAGCCTAGTTGGGATGGACATTAGCTAGCACATTGGTTTGATAGTAGCATAGTTGGGATGGACGGTAGCTAGCACATTGGTTTGATAGTAGCATAGTTGGGATGGACAGTAGCTAGCACATTGGTTTGATAGTAGCATAGTTGGGATGGACATTAGCTAGCACATTGGTTTGATAGTAGCATAGTTGGGATGGACGGTAGCTAGCACATTGGTTTGATAGTAGCAAAGTTGGGATGGACATTAGCTAGCACATTGGTTTGATAGTAGCATAGTTGGGATGGACGGTAGCTAGCACATTGGTTTGATAGTAGCATAGTTGGGATGGACAGTAGCTAGCACATTTGTTTGATAGTAGCATAGTTGGGATGGACAGTAGCTAGCACATTGGTTTGATAGTAGCAAAGTTGGGATGGACATTAGCTAGCACATTGGTTTGATAGTAGCATAGTTGGGATGGACGGTAGCTAGCACATTGGTTTGATAGTAGCATAGTTGGGATGGACGGTAGCTAGCACATTGGTTTGATAGTAGCATAGTTGGGATGGACAGTAGCTAGCACATTGGTTTGATAGTAGCATAGTTGGGATGGACAGTAGCTAGCACATTGGTTTGATAGTAGCATAGTTGGGATGGACAGTAGCTAGCACATTGGTTTGATAGTAGCATAGTTGGGATGGACGGTAGCTAGCACATTGGTTTGATAGTAGCATAGTTGGGATGGACGGTAGCTAGCACATTGGTTTGATAGTAGCATAGTTGGGATGGACGGTAGCTAGCACATTGGTTTGATATTAGCATAGTTGGGATGGACAGTAGCTAGCACATTGGTTTGATAGTAGCATAGTTGGGATGGACAGTAGCTAGCACATTGGTTTGATAGTAGCATAGTTGGGATGGACAGTAGCTAGCACATTGGTTTGATAGTAGGATAGTTGGGATGTACAGTAGCTAGCACATAGGTTTGATAGCATAGTTTGGATGGACAGTAGCTAGCACATTGGTTTGATAGTAGCATAGTTGGGATGGACAGTAGCTAGCACATTGGTTTGATAGTAGCATAGTTGGGATGGACAGTAGCTAGCACATTGGTTTGATAGTAGCATAGTTGGGATGGACAGTAGCTACCACATTGGTTTGATAGTAGCATAGTTGGGATGGACAGTAGCTAGCACATTGGTTTAATAGTAGCATAGTTGGGATGGACAGTAGCTAGCACATTGGTTTGATAGTAGCATAGTTGGGATGGACATTAGTTAGCACATTGGTTTGATAGTAGCATAGTTGGGATGGACAGTAGCTAGCACATTGGTTTGATAGTAGCATAGTTGGGATGGACAGTAGCTAGCACATTGGTTTGATAGTAGCCTAGTTGGGATGGACATTAGCTAGCACATTGGTTTGATAGTAGCATAGTTGGGATGGACGGTAGCTAGCACATTGGTTTGATAGTAGCATAGTTGGGATGGACAGTAGCTACCACATTGGTTTGATAGTAGCATAGTTGGGATGGACAGTAGCTAGCACATTGGTTTGATAGTAGCATAGTTGGGATGTACAGTAGCTAGCACATAGGTTTGATAGCATAGTTGGTATGGACAGTAGCTAGCACATTGGTTTGATAGTAGCATAGTTGGGATGGACAGTAGCTAGCACATTGGTTTGATAGTAGCATAGTTGGGATGGACGGTAGCTAGCACATTGGTTTGATAGTAGCATAGTTGGGATGGACGGTAGCTAGCACATTGGTTTGATAGTAGCATAGTTGGGATGGACGGTAGCTAGCACATTGGTTTGATAGTAGCATAGTTGGGATGGACGGTAGCTAGCACATTGGTTTGATAGTAGCATAGTTGGGATGGACAGTAGCTAGCACATTGGTTTGATAGTAGCATAGTTGGGATGGACAGTAGCTAGCACATTGGTTTGATAGTAGCATAGTTGGGATGGACAGTAGCTAGCACATTGGTTTGATAGTAGCATAGTTGGGATGGACAGTAGCTAGCACATTGGTTTGATAGTAGCATAGTTGGGATGGACAGTAGCTAGCACATAGGTTTGATAGCATAGTTTGGATGGACAGTAGCTAGCACATTGGTTTGATAGTAGCATAGTTGGGATGGACAGTAGCTAGCACATTGGTTTGATAGTAGCATAGTTGGGATGGACAGTAGCTAGCACATTGGTTTGATAGTAGCATAGTTGGGATGGACAGTAGCTACCACATTGTTTTGATAGTAGCATAGTTGGGATGGACAGTAGCTAGCACATTGGTTTAATAGTAGCATAGTTGGGATGGACAGTAGCTAGCACATTGGTTTGATAGTAGCATAGTTGGGATGGACATTAGTTAGCACATTGGTTTGATAGTAGCATAGTTGGGATGGACAGTAGCTAGCACATTGGTTTGATAGTAGCATAGTTGGGATGGACAGTAGCTAGCACATTGGTTTGATAGTAGCCTAGTTGGGATGGACATTAGCTAGCACATTGGTTTGATAGTAGCATAGTTGGGATGGACGGTAGCTAGCACATTGGTTTGATAGTAGCATAGTTGGGATGGACAGTAGCTAGCACATTGGTTTGATAGTAGCATAGTTGGGATGTACAGTAGCTAGCACATAGGTTTGATAGCATAGTTGGTATGGACAGTAGCTAGCACATTGGTTTGATAGTAGCATAGTTGGGATGGACAGTAGCTAGCACATTGGTTTGATAGTAGCATAGTTGGGATGGACAGTAGCTAGCACATTGGTTTGATAGTAGCATAGTTGGGATGGACGGTAGCTAGCACATTGGTTTGATAGTAGCATAGTTGGGATGGACGGTAGCTAGCACATTGGTTTGATAGTAGCATAGTTGGGATGGACGGTAGCTAGCACATTGGTTTGATAGTAGCATAGTTGGGATGGATGGTAGCTAGCACATTGGTTTGATAGTAGCATAGTTGGGATGGACAGTAGCTAGCACATTGGTTTGATAGTAGCATAGTTGGGATGGACAGTAGCTAGCACATTGGTTTGATAGTAGCATAGTTGGGATGGACAGTAGCTAGCACATTGGTTTGATAGTAGCATAGTTGGGATGGACAGTAGCTAGCACATTGGTTTGATAGTAGCATAGTTGGGATGGACAGTAGCTACCACATTGGTTTGATAGTAGCATAGTTGGGATGGACAGTAGCTAGCACATTGGTTTGATAGTAGCATAGTTGGGATGGACAGTAGCTAGCACATTGGTTTGATAGTAGCATAGTTGGGATGTACAGTAGCTAGCACATAGGTTTGATAGCATAGTTTGGATGGACAGTAGCTAGCACATTGGTTTGATAGTAGCATAGTTGGGATGGACAGTAGCTAGCACATTGGTTTGATAGTAGCATAGTTGGGATGGACGGTAGCTAGCACATTGGTTTGATAGTAGCATAGTTGGGATGGACGGTAGCTAGCACATTGGTTTGATAGTAGCATAGTTGGGATGGATGGTAGCTAGCACATTGGTTTGATAGTAGCATAGTTGGGATGGACGGTAGCTAGCACATTGGTTTGATAGTAGCATAGTTGGGATGGACAGTAGCTAGCACATTGGTTTGATATTAGCATAGTTGGGATGGACAGTAGCTAGCACATTGGTTTGATAGTAGCATAGTTGGGATGGACAGTAGCTAGCACATTGGTTTGATAGTAGCATAGTTGGGATGTACAGTAGCTAGCACATAGGTTTGATAGCATAGTTTGGATGGACCGTAGCTAGCACATTGGTTTGATAGTAGCATAGTTGGGATGGACAGTAGCTAGCACATTGGTTTGATAGTAGCATAGTTGGGATGGACAGTAGCTAGCACATAGGTTTGATAGTAGCATAGTTGGGATGGACAGTAGCTAGCACATTGGTTTGATAGTAGCATAGTTGGGATGGACAGTAGCTAGCACATTGGTTTGATAGTAGCATAGTTGGGATGGACAGTAGCTAGCACATTGGTTTGATAGTAGCATAGTTGGGATGGACAGTAGCTAGCACATTGGTTTGATAGTAGCATAGTTGGGATGGACAGTAGCTAGCACATTGGTTTGATAGTAGCATAGTTGGGATTTACAGTAGCTAGCACATAGGTTTGATAGCATAGTTTGGATGGACAGTAGCTAGCACATTGGTTTGATAGTAGCATAGTTGGGATGGACAGTAGCTAGCACATTGGTTTGATAGTAGCATAGTTGGGATGGACAGTAGCTAGCACATTGGTTTGATAGTAGCATAGTTGGGATGGACAGTAGCTACCACATTGGTTTGATAGTAGCATAGTTGGGATGGACAGTAGCTAGCACATTGGTTTAATAGTAGCATAGTTGGGATGGACGGTAGCTAGCACATTGGTTTGATAGTAGCATAGTTGGGATGGACAGTAGCTACCACATTGGTTTGATAGTAGCATAGTTGGGATGGACAGTAGCTAGCACATTGGTTTGATAGTAGCATAGTTGGGATGTACAGTAGCTAGCACATATGTTTGATAGCATAGTTGGTATGGACAGTAGCTAGCACATTGGTTTGATAGTAGCATAGTTGGGATGGACAGTAGCTAGCACATTGGTTTGATAGTAGCATAGTTGGGATGGACGGTAGCTAGCACATTGGTTTGATAGTAGCATAGTTGGGATGGACGGTAGCTAGCACATTGGTTTGATAGTAGCATAGTTGGGATGGATGGTAGCTAGCACATTGGTTTGATAGTAGCATAGTTGGGATGGACGGTAGCTAGCACATTGGTTTGATAGTAGCATAGTTGGGATGGACAGTAGCTAGCACATTGGTTTGATATTAGCATAGTTGGGATGGACAGTAGCTAGCACATTGGTTTGATAGTAGCATAGTTGGGATGGACAGTAGCTAGCACATTGGTTTGATAGTAGCATAGTTGGGATGTACAGTAGCTAGCACATAGGTTTGATAGCATAGTTTGGATGGACCGTAGCTAGCACATTGGTTTGATAGTAGCATAGTTGGGATGGACAGTAGCTAGCACATTGGTTTGATAGTAGCATAGTTGGGATGGACAGTAGCTAGCACATAGGTTTGATAGTAGCATAGTTGGGATGGACAGTAGCTAGCACATTGGTTTGATAGTAGCATAGTTGGGATGGACAGTAGCTAGCACATTGGTTTGATAGTAGCATAGTTGGGATGGACAGTAGCTAGCACATAGGTTTGATAGTAGCATAGTTGGGATGGACAGTAGCTAGCACATTGGTTTGATAGTAGCATAGTTGGGATGGACAGTAGCTAGCACATTGGTTTGATAGTAGCATAGTTGGGATGGACAGTAGCTAGCACATTGGTTTGATAGTAGCATAGTTGGGATGGACAGTAGCTAGCACATTGGTTTGATAGTAGCATAGTTGGGATGGACAGTAGCTAGCACATTGGTTTGATAGTAGCATAGTTGGGATTTACAGTAGCTAGCACATAGGTTTGATAGCATAGTTTGGATGGACAGTAGCTAGCACATTGGTTTGATAGTAGCATAGTTGGGATGGACAGTAGCTAGCACATTGGTTTGATAGTAGCATAGTTGGGATGGACAGTAGCTAGCACATTGGTTTGATAGTAGCATAGTTGGGATGGACAGTAGCTACCACATTGGTTTGATAGTAGCATAGTTGGGATGGACAGTAGCTAGCACATTGGTTTAATAGTAGCATAGTTGGGATGGACGGTAGCTAGCACATTGGTTTGATAGTAGCATAGTTGGGATGGATGGTAGCTAGCACATTGGTTTGATAGTAGCATAGTTGGGATGGACGGTAGCTAGCACATTGGTTTGATAGTAGCATAGTTGGGATGGACAGTAGCTAGCACATTGGTTTGATATTAGCATAGTTGGGATGGACAGTAGCTAGCACATTGGTTTGATAGTAGCATAGTTGGGATGGACAGTAGCTAGCACATTGGTTTGATAGTAGCATAGTTGGGATGTACAGTAGCTAGCACATAGGTTTGATAGCATAGTTTGGATGGACCGTAGCTAGCACATTGGTTTGATAGTAGCATAGTTGGGATGGACAGTAGCTAGCACATTGGTTTGATAGTAGCATAGTTGGGATGGACAGTAGCTAGCACATAGGTTTGATAGTAGCATAGTTGGGATGGACAGTAGCTAGCACATTGGTTTGATAGTAGCATAGTTGGGATGGACAGTAGCTAGCACATTGGTTTGATAGTAGCATAGTTGGGATGGACAGTAGCTAGCACATTGGTTTGATAGTAGCATAGTTGGGATGGACAGTAGCTAGCACATTGGTTTGATAGTAGCATAGTTGGGATGGACAGTAGCTAGCACATTGGTTTGATAGTAGCATAGTTGGGATTTACAGTAGCTAGCACATAGGTTTGATAGCATAGTTTGGATGGACAGTAGCTAGCACATTGGTTTGATAGTAGCATAGTTGGGATGGACAGTAGCTAGCACATTGGTTTGATAGTAGCATAGTTGGGATGGACAGTAGCTAGCACATTGGTTTGATAGTAGCATAGTTGGGATGGACAGTAGCTACCACATTGGTTTGATAGTAGCATAGTTGGGATGGACAGTAGCTAGCACATTGGTTTAATAGTAGCATAGTTGGGATGGACAGTAGCTAGCACATTGGTTTGATAGTAGCATAGTTGGGATGGACATTAGTTAGCACATTGGTTTGATAGTAGCATAGTTGGGATGGACAGTAGCTAGCACATTGGTTTGATAGTAGCATAGTTGGGATGGACAGTAGCTAGCACATTGGTTTGATAGTAGCCTAGTTGGGATGGACATTAGCTAGCACATTGGTTTGATAGTAGCATAGTTGGGATGGACGGTAGCTAGCACATTGGTTTGATAGTAGCATAGTTGGGATGGACAGTAGCTAGCACATTGGTTTGATAGTAGCATAGTTGGGATGTACAGTAGCTAGCACATAGGTTTGATAGCATAGTTGGTATGGACAGTAGCTAGCACATTGGTTTGATAGTAGCATAGTTGGGATGGACAGTAGCTAGCACATTGGTTTGATAGTAGCCTAGTTGGGATGGACATTAGCTAGCACATTGGTTTGATAGTAGCATAGTTGGGATGGACGGTAGCTAGCACATTGGTTTGATAGTAGCATAGTTGGGATGGACAGTAGCTAGCACATTGGTTTGATAGTAGCATAGTTGGGATGGACATTAGCTAGCACATTGGTTTGATAGTAGCATAGTTGGGATGGACGGTAGCTAGCACATTGGTTTGATAGTAGCAAAGTTGGGATGGACATTAGCTAGCACATTGGTTTGATAGTAGCATAGTTGGGATGGACGGTAGCTAGCACATTGGTTTGATAGTAGCATAGTTGGGATGGACAGTAGCTAGCACATTGGTTTGATAGTAGCATAGTTGGGATGGACAGTAGCTAGCACATTGGTTTGATAGTAGCAAAGTTGGGATGGACATTAGCTAGCACATTGGTTTGATAGTAGCATAGTTGGGATGGACGGTAGCTAGCACATTGGTTTGATAGTAGCATAGTTGGGATGGACGGTAGCTAGCACATTGGTTTGATAGTAGCATAGTTGGGATGGACAGTAGCTAGCACATTGGTTTGATAGTAGCATAGTTGGGATGGACAGTAGCTAGCACATTGGTTTGATAGTAGCATAGTTGGGATGGACAGTAGCTAGCACATTGGTTTGATAGTAGCATAGTTGGGATGGACGGTAGCTAGCACATTGGTTTGATAGTAGCATAGTTGGGATGGACGGTAGCTAGCACATTGGTTTGATAGTAGCATAGTTGGGATGGACGGTAGCTAGCACATTGGTTTGATATTAGCATAGTTGGGATGGACAGTAGCTAGCACATTGGTTTGATAGTAGCATAGTTGGGATGGACAGTAGCTAGCACATTGGTTTGATAGTAGCATAGTTGGGATGGACAGTAGCTAGCACATTGGTTTGATAGTAGGATAGTTGGGATGTACAGTAGCTAGCACATAGGTTTGATAGCATAGTTTGGATGGACAGTAGCTAGCACATTGGTTTGATAGTAGCATAGTTGGGATGGACAGTAGCTAGCACATTGGTTTGATAGTAGCATAGTTGGGATGGACGGTAGCTAGCACATTGGTTTGATAGTAGCATAGTTGGGATGGACGGTAGCTAGCACATAGGTTTGATAGCATAGTTTGGATGGACAGTAGCTAGCACATTGGTTTGATAGTAGCATAGTTGGGATGGACAGTAGCTAGCACATTGGTTTGATAGTAGCATAGTTGGGATGGACGGAAGCTAGCACATTGGTTTGATAGTAGCATAGTTGGGATGGACGGTAGCTAGCACATTGGTTTGATAGTAGCATAGTTGGGATGGACGGTAGCTAGCACATTGGTTTGATATTAGCATAGTTGGGATGGACAGTAGCTAGCACATTGGTTTGATAGTAGCATAGTTGGGATGGACAGTAGCTAGCACATTGGTTTGATAGTAGCATAGTTGGGATGGACAGTAGCTAGCACATTGGTTTGATAGTAGCATAGTTGGGATGTACAGTAGCTAGCACATAGGTTTGATAGCATAGTTTGGATGGACAGTAGCTAGCACATTGGTTTGATAGTAGCATAGTTGGGATGGACAGTAGCTAGCACATTGGTTTGATAGTAGCATAGTTGGGATGGACAGTAGCTAGCACATTGGTTTGATAGTAGCATAGTTGGGATGGACAGTAGCTACCACATTGGTTTGATAGTAGCATAGTTGGGATGGACAGTAGCTAGCACATTGGTTTAATAGTAGCATAGTTGGGATGGACAGTAGCTAGCACATTGGTTTGATAGTAGCATAGTTGGGATGGACATTAGTTAGCACATTGGTTTGATAGTAGCATAGTTGGGATGGACAGTAGCTACCACATTGGTTTGATAGTAGCATAGTTGGGATGGACAGTAGCTAGCACATTGGTTTAATAGTAGCATAGTTGGGATGGACAGTAGCTAGCACATTGGTTTGATAGTAGCATAGTTGGGATGGACATTAGTTAGCACATTGGTTTGATAGTAGCATAGTTGGGATGGACAGTAGCTAGCACATTGGTTTGATAGTAGCATAGTTGGGATGGACAGTAGCTAGCACATTGGTTTGATAGTAGCCTAGTTGGGATGGACATTAGCTAGCACATTGGTTTGATAGTAGCATAGTTGGGATGGACGGTAGCTAGCACATTGGTTTGATAGTAGCATAGTTGGGATGGACAGTAGCTACCACATTGGTTTGATAGTAGCATAGTTGGGATGGACAGTAGCTAGCACATTGGTTTGATAGTAGCATAGTTGGGATGTACAGTAGCTAGCACATAGGTTTGATAGCATAGTTGGTATGGACAGTAGCTAGCACATTGGTTTGATAGTAGCATAGTTGGGATGGACAGTAGCTAGCACATTGGTTTGATAGTAGCATAGTTGGGATGGACGGTAGCTAGCACATTGGTTTGATAGTAGCATAGTTGGGATGGACGGTAGCTAGCACATTGGTTTGATAGTAGCATAGTTGGGATGGATGGTAGCTAGCACATTGGTTTGATAGTAGCATAGTTGGGATGGACGGTAGCTAGCACATTGGTTTGATAGTAGCATAGTTGGGATGGACAGTAGCTAGCACATTGGTTTGATATTAGCATAGTTGGGATGGACAGTAGCTAGCACATTGGTTTGATAGTAGCATAGTTGGGATGGACAGTAGCTAGCACATTGGTTTGATAGTAGCATAGTTGGGATGTACAGTAGCTAGCACATAGGTTTGATAGCATAGTTTGGATGGACCGTAGCTAGCACATTGGTTTGATAGTAGCATAGTTGGGATGGACAGTAGCTAGCACATTGGTTTGATAGTAGCATAGTTGGGATGGACAGTAGCTAGCACATAGGTTTGATAGTAGCATAGTTGGGATGGACAGTAGCTAGCACATTGGTTTGATAGTAGCATAGTTGGGATGGACAGTAGCTAGCACATTGGTTTGATAGTAGCATAGTTGGGATGGACAGTAGCTAGCACATTGGTTTGATAGTAGCATAGTTGGGATGGACAGTAGCTAGCACATTGGTTTGATAGTAGCATAGTTGGGATGGACAGTAGCTAGCACATTGGTTTGATAGTAGCATAGTTGGGATTTACAGTAGCTAGCACATAGGTTTGATAGCATAGTTTGGATGGACAGTAGCTAGCACATTGGTTTGATAGTAGCATAGTTGGGATGGACAGTAGCTAGCACATTGGTTTGATAGTAGCATAGTTGGGATGGACAGTAGCTAGCACATTGGTTTGATAGTAGCATAGTTGGGATGGACAGTAGCTACCACATTGGTTTGATAGTAGCATAGTTGGGATGGACAGTAGCTAGCACATTGGTTTAATAGTAGCATAGTTGGGATGGACGGTAGCTAGCACATTGGTTTGATAGTAGCATAGTTGGGATGGACAATAGCTACCACATTGGTTTGATAGTAGCATAGTTGGGATGGACAGTAGCTAGCACATTGGTTTGATAGTAGCATAGTTGGGATGTACAGTAGCTAGCACATATGTTTGATAGCATAGTTGGTATGGACAGTAGCTAGCACATTGGTTTGATAGTAGCATAGTTGGGATGGACAGTAGCTAGCACATTGGTTTGATAGTAGCATAGTTGGGATGGACGGTAGCTAGCACATTGGTTTGATAGTAGCATAGTTGGGATGGACGGTAGCTAGCACATTGGTTTGATAGTAGCATAGTTGGGATGGATGGTAGCTAGCACATTGGTTTGATAGTAGCATAGTTGGGATGGACGGTAGCTAGCACATTGGTTTGATAGTAGCATAGTTGGGATGGACAGTAGCTAGCACATTGGTTTGATATTAGCATAGTTGGGATGGACAGTAGCTAGCACATTGGTTTGATAGTAGCATAGTTGGGATGGACAGTAGCTAGCACATTGGTTTGATAGTAGCATAGTTGGGATGTACAGTAGCTAGCACATAGGTTTAATAGCATAGTTTGGATGGACCGTAGCTAGCACATTGGTTTGATAGTAGCATAGTTGGGATGGACAGTAGCTAGCACATTGGTTTGATAGTAGCATAGTTGGGATGGACAGTAGCTAGCACATAGGTTTGATAGTAGCATAGTTGGGATGGACAGTAGCTAGCACATTGGTTTGATAGTAGCATAGTTGGGATGGACAGTAGCTAGCACATTGGTTTGATAGTAGCATAGTTGGGATGGACAGTAGCTAGCACATAGGTTTGATAGTAGCATAGTTGGGATGGACAGTAGCTAGCACATTGGTTTGATAGTAGCATAGTTGGGATGGACAGTAGCTAGCACATTGGTTTGATAGTAGCATAGTTGGGATGGACAGTAGCTAGCACATTGGTTTGATAGTAGCATAGTTGGGATGGACAGTAGCTAGCACATTGGTTTGATAGTAGCATAGTTGGGATGGACAGTAGCTAGCACATTGGTTTGATAGTAGCATAGTTGGGATTTACAGTAGCTAGCACATAGGTTTGATAGCATAGTTTGGATGGACAGTAGCTAGCACATTGGTTTGATAGTAGCATAGTTGGGATGGACAGTAGCTAGCACATTGGTTTGATAGTAGCATAGTTGGGATGGACAGTAGCTAGCACATTGGTTTGATAGTAGCATAGTTGGGATGGACAGTAGCTACCACATTGGTTTGATAGTAGCATAGTTGGGATGGACAGTAGCTAGCACATTGGTTTAATAGTAGCATAGTTGGGATGGACGGTAGCTAGCACATTGGTTTGATAGTAGCATAGTTGGGATGGATGGTAGCTAGCACATTGGTTTGATAGTAGCATAGTTGGGATGGACGGTAGCTAGCACATTGGTTTGATAGTAGCATAGTTGGGATGGACAGTAGCTAGCACATTGGTTTGATATTAGCATAGTTGGGATGGACAGTAGCTAGCACATTGGTTTGATAGTAGCATAGTTGGGATGGACAGTAGCTAGCACATTGGTTTGATAGTAGCATAGTTGGGATGTACAGTAGCTAGCACATAGGTTTGATAGCATAGTTTGGATGGACCGTAGCTAGCACATTGGTTTGATAGTAGCATAGTTGGGATGGACAGTAGCTAGCACATTGGTTTGATAGTAGCATAGTTGGGATGGACAGTAGCTAGCACATAGGTTTGATAGTAGCATAGTTGGGATGGACAGTAGCTAGCACATTGGTTTGATAGTAGCATAGTTGGGATGGACAGTAGCTAGCACATTGGTTTGATAGTAGCATAGTTGGGATGGACAGTAGCTAGCACATTGGTTTGATAGTAGCATAGTTGGGATGGACAGTAGCTAGCACATTGGTTTGATAGTAGCATAGTTGGGATGGACAGTAGCTAGCACATTGGTTTGATAGTAGCATAGTTGGGATTTACAGTAGCTAGCACATAGGTTTGATAGCATAGTTTGGATGGACAGTAGCTAGCACATTGGTTTGATAGTAGCATAGTTGGGATGGACAGTAGCTAGCACATTGGTTTGATAGTAGCATAGTTGGGATGGACAGTAGCTAGCACATTGGTTTGATAGTAGCATAGTTGGGATGGACAGTAGCTACCACATTGGTTTGATAGTAGCATAGTTGGGATGGACAGTAGCTAGCACATTGGTTTAATAGTAGCATAGTTGGGATGGACAGTAGCTAGCACATTGGTTTGATAGTAGCATAGTTGGGATGGACATTAGTTAGCACATTGGTTTGATAGTAGCATAGTTGGGATGGACAGTAGCTAGCACATTGGTTTGATAGTAGCATAGTTGGGATGGACAGTAGCTAGCACATTGGTTTGATAGTAGCCTAGTTGGGATGGACATTAGCTAGCACATTGGTTTGATAGTAGCATAGTTGGGATGGACGGTAGCTAGCACATTGGTTTGATAGTAGCATAGTTGGGATGGACAGTAGCTAGCACATTGGTTTGATAGTAGCATAGTTGGGATGTACAGTAGCTAGCACATAGGTTTGATAGCATAGTTGGTATGGACAGTAGCTAGCACATTGGTTTGATAGTAGCATAGTTGGGATGGACAGTAGCTAGCACATTGGTTTGATAGTAGCCTAGTTGGGATGGACATTAGCTAGCACATTGGTTTGATAGTAGCATAGTTGGGATGGACGGTAGCTAGCACATTGGTTTGATAGTAGCATAGTTGGGATGGACAGTAGCTAGCACATTGGTTTGATAGTAGCATAGTTGGGATGGACATTAGCTAGCACATTGGTTTGATAGTAGCATAGTTGGGATGGACGGTAGCTAGCACATTGGTTTGATAGTAGCAAAGTTGGGATGGACATTAGCTAGCACATTGGTTTGATAGTAGCATAGTTGGGATGGACGGTAGCTAGCACATTGGTTTGATAGTAGCATAGTTGGGATGGACAGTAGCTAGCACATTGGTTTGATAGTAGCATAGTTGGGATGGACAGTAGCTAGCACATTGGTTTGATAGTAGCAAAGTTGGGATGGACATTAGCTAGCACATTGGTTTGATAGTAGCATAGTTGGGATGGACGGTAGCTAGCACATTGGTTTGATAGTAGCATAGTTGGGATGGACGGTAGCTAGCACATTGGTTTGATAGTAGCATAGTTGGGATGGACAGTAGCTAGCACATTGGTTTGATAGTAGCATAGTTGGGATGGACAGTAGCTAGCACATTGGTTTGATAGTAGCATAGTTGGGATGGACAGTAGCTAGCACATTGGTTTGATAGTAGCATAGTTGGGATGGACGGTAGCTAGCACATTGGTTTGATAGTAGCATAGTTGGGATGGACGGTAGCTAGCACATTGGTTTGATAGTAGCATAGTTGGGATGGACGGTAGCTAGCACATTGGTTTGATATTAGCATAGTTGGGATGGACAGTAGCTAGCACATTGGTTTGATAGTAGCATAGTTGGGATGGACAGTAGCTAGCACATTGGTTTGATAGTAGCATAGTTGGGATGGACAGTAGCTAGCACATTGGTTTGATAGTAGGATAGTTGGGATGTACAGTAGCTAGCACATAGGTTTGATAGCATAGTTTGGATGGACAGTAGCTAGCACATTGGTTTGATAGTAGCATAGTTGGGATGGACAGTAGCTAGCACATTGGTTTGATAGTAGCATAGTTGGGATGGACAGTAGCTAGCACATTGGTTTGATAGTAGCATAGTTGGGATGGACAGTAGCTACCACATTGGTTTGATAGTAGCATAGTTGGGATGGACAGTAGCTAGCACATTGGTTTAATAGTAGCATAGTTGGGATGGACAGTAGCTAGCACATTGGTTTGATAGTAGCATAGTTGGGATGGACATTAGTTAGCACATTGGTTTGATAGTAGCATAGTTGGGATGGACAGTAGCTAGCACATTGGTTTGATAGTAGCATAGTTGGGATGGACAGTAGCTAGCACATTGGTTTGATAGTAGCCTAGTTGGGATGGACATTAGCTAGCACATTGGTTTGATAGTAGCATAGTTGGGATGGACGGTAGCTAGCACATTGGTTTGATAGTAGCATAGTTGGGATGGACAGTAGCTACCACATTGGTTTGATAGTAGCATAGTTGGGATGGACAGTAGCTAGCACATTGGTTTGATAGTAGCATAGTTGGGATGTACAGTAGCTAGCACATAGGTTTGATAGCATAGTTGGTATGGACAGTAGCTAGCACATTGGTTTGATAGTAGCATAGTTGGGATGGACAGTAGCTAGCACATTGGTTTGATAGTAGCATAGTTGGGATGGACGGTAGCTAGCACATTGGTTTGATAGTAGCATAGTTGGGATGGACGGTAGCTAGCACATTGGTTTGATAGTAGCATAGTTGGGATGGACGGTAGCTAGCACATTGGTTTGATAGTAGCATAGTTGGGATGGACGGTAGCTAGCACATTGGTTTGATAGTAGCATAGTTGGGATGGACAGTAGCTAGCACATTGGTTTGATAGTAGCATAGTTGGGATGGACAGTAGCTAGCACATTGGTTTGATAGTAGCATAGTTGGGATGGACAGTAGCTAGCACATTGGTTTGATAGTAGCATAGTTGGGATGGACGGTAGCTAGCACATTGGTTTGATAGTAGCATAGTTGGGATGGACGGTAGCTAGCACATTGGTTTGATAGTAGCATAGTTGGGATGGATGGTAGCTAGCACATTGGTTTGATAGTAGCATAGTTGGGATGGACGGTAGCTAGCACATTGGTTTGATAGTAGCATAGTTGGGATGGACGGTAGCTAGCACATTGGTTTGATATTAGCATAGTTGGGATGGACAGTAGCTAGCACATTGGTTTGATAGTAGCATAGTTGGGATGGACAGTAGCTAGCACATTGGTTTGATAGTAGCATAGTTGGGATGTACAGTAGCTAGCACATAGGTTTAATAGCATAGTTTGGATGGACCGTAGCTAGCACATTGGTTTGATAGTAGCATAGTTGGGATGGACAGTAGCTAGCACATAGGTTTGATAGTAGCATAGTTGGGATGGACAGTAGCTAGCACATAGGTTTGATAGTAGCATAGTTGGGATGGACAGTAGCTAGCACATTGGTTTGATAGTAGCATAGTTGGGATGGACAGTAGCTAGCACATTGGTTTGATAGTAGCATAGTTGGGATGGACAGTAGCTAGCACATAGGTTTGATAGTAGCATAGTTGGGATGGACAGTAGCTAGCACATTGGTTTGATAGTAGCATAGTTGGGATGGACAGTAGCTAGCACATTGGTTTGATAGTAGCATAGTTGGGATGGACAGTAGCTAGCACATTGGTTTGATAGTAGCATAGTTGGGATGGACAGTAGCTAGCACATTGGTTTGATAGTAGCATAGTTGGGATGGACAGTAGCTAGCACATTGGTTTGATAGTAGCATAGTTGGGATTTACAGTAGCTAGCACATAGGTTTGATAGCATAGTTTGGATGGACAGTAGCTAGCACATTGGTTTGATAGTAGCATAGTTGGGATGGACAGTAGCTAGCACATTGGTTTGATAGTAGCATAGTTGGGATGGACAGTAGCTAGCACATTGGTTTGATAGTAGCATAGTTGGGATGGACAGTAGCTACCACATTGGTTTGATAGTAGCATAGTTGGGATGGACAGTAGCTAGCACATTGGTTTAATAGTAGCATAGTTGGGATGGACGGTAGCTAGCACATTGGTTTGATAGTAGCATAGTTGGGATGGATGGTAGCTAGCACATTGGTTTGATAGTAGCATAGTTGGGATGGACGGTAGCTAGCACATTGGTTTGATAGTAGCATAGTTGGGATGGACAGTAGCTAGCACATTGGTTTGATATTAGCATAGTTGGGATGGACAGTAGCTAGCACATTGGTTTGATAGTAGCATAGTTGGGATGGACAGTAGCTAGCACATTGGTTTGATAGTAGCATAGTTGGGATGTACAGTAGCTAGCACATAGGTTTGATAGCATAGTTTGGATGGACCGTAGCTAGCACATTGGTTTGATAGTAGCATAGTTGGGATGGACAGTAGCTAGCACATTGGTTTGATAGTAGCATAGTTGGGATGGACAGTAGCTAGCACATAGGTTTGATAGTAGCATAGTTGGGATGGACAGTAGCTAGCACATTGGTTTGATAGTAGCATAGTTGGGATGGACAGTAGCTAGCACATTGGTTTGATAGTAGCATAGTTGGGATGGACAGTAGCTAGCACATTGGTTTGATAGTAGCATAGTTGGGATGGACAGTAGCTAGCACATTGGTTTGATAGTAGCATAGTTGGGATGGACAGTAGCTAGCACATTGGTTTGATAGTAGCATAGTTGGGATTTACAGTAGCTAGCACATAGGTTTGATAGCATAGTTTGGATGGACAGTAGCTAGCACATTGGTTTGATAGTAGCATAGTTGGGATGGACAGTAGCTAGCACATTGGTTTGATAGTAGCATAGTTGGGATGGACAGTAGCTAGCACATTGGTTTGATAGTAGCATAGTTGGGATGGACAGTAGCTACCACATTGGTTTGATAGTAGCATAGTTGGGATGGACAGTAGCTAGCACATTGGTTTAATAGTAGCATAGTTGGGATGGACAGTAGCTAGCACATTGGTTTGATAGTAGCATAGTTGGGATGGACATTAGTTAGCACATTGGTTTGATAGTAGCATAGTTGGGATGGACAGTAGCTAGCACATTGGTTTGATAGTAGCATAGTTGGGATGGACAGTAGCTAGCACATTGGTTTGATAGTAGCCTAGTTGGGATGGACATTAGCTAGCACATTGGTTTGATAGTAGCATAGTTGGGATGGACGGTAGCTAGCACATTGGTTTGATAGTAGCATAGTTGGGATGGACAGTAGCTAGCACATTGGTTTGATAGTAGCATAGTTGGGATGTACAGTAGCTAGCACATAGGTTTGATAGCATAGTTGGTATGGACAGTAGCTAGCACATTGGTTTGATAGTAGCATAGTTGGGATGGACAGTAGCTAGCACATTGGTTTGATAGTAGCCTAGTTGGGATGGACATTAGCTAGCACATTGGTTTGATAGTAGCATAGTTGGGATGGACGGTAGCTAGCACATTGGTTTGATAGTAGCATAGTTGGGATGGACAGTAGCTAGCACATTGGTTTGATAGTAGCATAGTTGGGATGGACATTAGCTAGCACATTGGTTTGATAGTAGCATAGTTGGGATGGACGGTAGCTAGCACATTGGTTTGATAGTAGCAAAGTTGGGATGGACATTAGCTAGCACATTGGTTTGATAGTAGCATAGTTGGGATGGACGGTAGCTAGCACATTGGTTTGATAGTAGCATAGTTGGGATGGACAGTAGCTAGCACATTGGTTTGATAGTAGCATAGTTGGGATGGACAGTAGCTAGCACATTGGTTTGATAGTAGCAAAGTTGGGATGGACATTAGCTAGCACATTGGTTTGATAGTAGCATAGTTGGGATGGACGGTAGCTAGCACATTGGTTTGATAGTAGCATAGTTGGGATGGACGGTAGCTAGCACATTGGTTTGATAGTAGCATAGTTGGGATGGACGGTAGCTAGCACATTGGTTTGATAGTAGCATAGTTGGGATGGACAGTAGCTAGCACATTGGTTTGATAGTAGCATAGTTGGGATGGACAGTAGCTAGCACATTGGTTTGATAGTAGCATAGTTGGGATGGACGGTAGCTAGCACATTGGTTTGATAGTAGCATAGTTGGGATGGACGGTAGCTAGCACATTGGTTTGATAGTAGCATAGTTGGGATGGACGGTAGCTAGCACATTGGTTTGATATTAGCATAGTTGGGATGGACAGTAGCTAGCACATTGGTTTGATAGTAGCATACTTGGGATGGACAGTAGCTAGCACATTGGTTTGATAGTAGCATAGTTGGGATGGACAGTAGCTAGCACATTGGTTTGATAGTAGGATAGTTGGGATGTACAGTAGCTAGCACATAGGTTTGATAGCATAGTTTGGATGGACAGTAGCTAGCACATTGGTTTGATAGTAGCATAGTTGGGATGGACAGTAGCTAGCACATTGGTTTGATAGTAGCATAGTTGGGATGGACAGTAGCTAGCACATTGGTTTGATAGTAGCATAGTTGGGATGGACAGTAGCTACCACATTGGTTTGATAGTAGCATAGTTGGGATGGACAGTAGCTAGCACATTGGTTTAATAGTAGCATAGTTGGGATGGACAGTAGCTAGCACATTGGTTTGATAGTAGCATAGTTGGGATGGACATTAGTTAGCACATTGGTTTGATAGTAGCATAGTTGGGATGGACAGTAGCTAGCACATTGGTTTGATAGTAGCATAGTTGGGATGGACAGTAGCTAGCACATTGGTTTGATAGTAGCCTAGTTGGGATGGACATTAGCTAGCACATTGGTTTGATAGTAGCATAGTTGGGATGGACGGTAGCTAGCACATTGGTTTGATAGTAGCATAGTTGGGATGGACGGTAGCTAGCACATTGGTTTGATAGTAGCATAGTTGGGATGGACGGTAGCTAGCACATTGGTTTGATAGTAGCATAGTTGGGATGGACGGTAGGTAGCACATTGGTTTGATAGTAGCATAGTTGGGATGGACGGTAGCTAGCACATTGGTTTGATAGTAGCATAGTTGGGATGGACAGTAGCTAGCACATTGGTTTGATAGTAGCATAGTTGGGATGGACAGTAGCTAGCACATTGGTTTGATAGTAGCATAGTTGGGATGGACAGTAGCTAGCACATTGGTTTGATAGTAGCATAGTTGGGATGGACAGTAGCTAGCACATTGGTTTGATAGTAGCATAGTTGGGATGGACAGTAGCTAGCACATAGGTTTGATAGCATAGTTTGGATGGACAGTAGCTAGCACATTGGTTTGATAGTAGCATAGTTGGGATGGACAGTAGCTAGCACATTGGTTTGATAGTAGCATAGTTGGGATGGACAGTAGCTAGCACATTGGTTTGATAGTAGCATAGTTGGGATGGACAGTAGCTACCACATTGTTTTGATAGTAGCATAGTTGGGATGGACAGTAGCTAGCACATTGGTTTAATAGTAGCATAGTTGGGATGGACAGTAGCTAGCACATTGGTTTGATAGTAGCATAGTTGGGATGGACATTAGTTAGCACATTGGTTTGATAGTAGCATAGTTGGGATGGACAGTAGCTAGCACATTGGTTTGATAGTAGCATAGTTGGGATGGACAGTAGCTAGCACATTGGTTTGATAGTAGCCTAGTTGGGATGGACATTAGCTAGCACATTGGTTTGATAGTAGCATAGTTGGGATGGACGGTAGCTAGCACATTGGTTTGATAGTAGCATAGTTGGGATGGACAGTAGCTAGCACATTGGTTTGATAGTAGCATAGTTGGGATGTACAGTAGCTAGCACATAGGTTTGATAGCATAGTTGGTATGGACAGTAGCTAGCACATTGGTTTGATAGTAGCATAGTTGGGATGGACAGTAGCTAGCACATTGGTTTGATAGTAGCATAGTTGGGATGGACAGTAGCTAGCACATTGGTTTGATAGTAGCATAGTTGGGATGGACGGTAGCTAGCACATTGGTTTGATAGTAGCATAGTTGGGATGGACGGTAGCTAGCACATTGGTTTGATAGTAGCATAGTTGGGATGGACGGTAGCTAGCACATTGGTTTGATAGTAGCATAGTTGGGATGGATGGTAGCTAGCACATTGGTTTGATAGTAGCATAGTTGGGATGGACAGTAGCTAGCACATTGGTTTGATAGTAGCATAGTTGGGATGGACAGTAGCTAGCACATTGGTTTGATAGTAGCATAGTTGGGATGGACAGTAGCTAGCACATTGGTTTGATAGTAGCATAGTTGGGATGGACAGTAGCTAGCACATTGGTTTGATAGTAGCATAGTTGGGATGGACAGTAGCTACCACATTGGTTTGATAGTAGCATAGTTGGGATGGACAGTAGCTAGCACATTGGTTTGATAGTAGCATAGTTGGGATGGACAGTAGCTAGCACATTGGTTTGATAGTAGCATAGTTGGGATGTACAGTAGCTAGCACATTGGTTTGATAGTAGCATAGTTTGGATGGACAGTAGCTAGCACATTGGTTTGATAGTAGCATAGTTGGGATGGACAGTAGCTAGCACATTGGTTTGATAGTAGCATAGTTGGGATGGACGGTAGCTAGCACATTGGTTTGATAGTAGCATAGTTGGGATGGACGGTAGCTAGCACATTGGTTTGATAGTAGCATAGTTGGGATGGACGGTAGCTAGCACATTGGTTTGATAGTAGCATAGTTGGGATGGACGGTAGCTAGCACATTGGTTTGATAGTAGCATAGTTGGGATGGACAGTAGCTAGCACATTGGTTTGATAGTAGCATAGTTGGGATGGACAGTAGCTAGCACATTGGTTTGATAGTAGCATAGTTGGGATGGACAGTAGCTAGCACATTGGTTTGATAGTAGCATAGTTGGGATGGACAGTAGCTAGCACATTGGTTTGATAGTAGCATAGTTGGGATTTACAGTAGCTAGCACATAGGTTTGATAGCATAGTTTGGATGGACAGTAGCTAGCACATTGGTTTGATAGTAGCATAGTTGGGATGGACAGTAGCTAGCACATTGGTTTGATAGTAGCATAGTTGGGATGGACAGTAGCTAGCACATTGGTTTGATAGTAGCATAGTTGGGATGGACAGTAGCTAGCACATTGGTTTGATAGTAGCATAGTTGGGATGGACGGTAGCTAGCACATAGGTTTGATAGCATAGTTTGGATGGACAGTAGCTAGCACATTGGTTTGATAGTAGCATAGTTGGGATGGACAGTAGCTAGCACATTGGTTTGATAGTAGCATAGTTGGGATGGACGGTAGCTAGCACATTGGTTTGATAGTAGCATAGTTGGGATGGACGGTAGCTAGCACATTGGTTTGATAGTAGCATAGTTGGGATGGACAGTAGCTAGCACATTGGTTTGATAGTAGCATAGTTGGGATGGACAGTAGCTAGCACATTGGTTTGATAGTAGCATAGTTGGGATGGACGGTAGCTAGCACATAGGTTTGATAGCATAGTTTGGATGGACAGTAGCTAGCACATTGGTTTGATAGTAGCATAGTTGGGATGGACAGTAGCTAGCACATTGGTTTGATAGTAGCATAGTTGGGATGGACGGTAGCTAGCACATTGGTTTGATAGTAGCATAGTTGGGATGGAGGGTAGTTAGCACATTGGTTTGATAGTAGCATAGTTGGGATGGACGGTAGCTAGCACATTGGTTTGATATTAGCATAGTTGGGATGGACAGTAGCTAGCACATTGGTTTGATAGTAGCATAGTTGGGATGGACAGTAGCTAGCACATTGGTTTGATAGTAGCATAGTTGGGATGGACAGTAGCTAGCACATTGGTTTGATAGTAGCATAGTTGGGATGTACAGTAGCTAGCACATAGGTTTGATAGCATAGTTTGGATGGACAGTAGCTAGCACATTGGTTTGATAGTAGCATAGTTGGGATGGACAGTAGCTAGCACATTGGTTTGATAGTAGCATAGTTGGGATGGACAGTAGCTAGCACATTGGTTTGATAGTAGCATAGTTGGGATGGACAGTAGCTACCACATTGGTTTGATAGTAGCATAGTTGGGATGGACAGTAGCTAGCACATTGGTTTAATAGTAGCATAGTTGGGATGGACAGTAGCTAGCACATTGGTTTGATAGTAGCATAGTTGGGATGGACATTAGTTAGCACATTGGTTTGATAGTAGCATAGTTGGGATGGACAGTAGCTAGCACATTGGTTTGATAGTAGCATAGTTGGGATGGACAGTAGCTAGCACATTGGTTTGATAGTAGCCTAGTTGGGATGGACATTAGCTAGCACATTGGTTTGATAGTAGCATAGTTGGGATGGACGGTAGCTAGCACATTGGTTTGATAGTAGCATAGTTGGGATGGACAGTAGCTACCACATTGGTTTGATAGTAGCATAGTTGGGATGGACAGTAGCTAGCACATTGGTTTGATAGTAGCATAGTTGGGATGTACAGTAGCTAGCACATAGGTTTGATAGCATAGTTGGTATGGACAGTAGCTAGCACATTGGTTTGATAGTAGCATAGTTGGGATGGACAGTAGCTAGCACATTGGTTTGATAGTAGCATAGTTGGGATGGACGGTAGCTAGCACATTGGTTTGATAGTAGCATAGTTGGGATGGACGGTAGCTAGCACATTGGTTTGATAGTAGCATAGTTGGGATGGATGGTAGCTAGCACATTGGTTTGATAGTAGCATAGTTGGGATGGACGGTAGCTAGCACATTGGTTTGATAGTAGCATAGTTGGGATGGACAGTAGCTAGCACATTGGTTTGATAGTAGCATAGTTGGGATGGACAGTAGCTAGCACATTGGTTTGATAGTAGCATAGTTGGGATGGACAGTAGCTAGCACATTGGTTTGATAGTAGCATAGTTGGGATGTACAGTAGCTAGCACATAGGTTTGATAGCATAGTTTGGATGGACCGTAGCTAGCACATTGGTTTGATAGTAGCATAGTTGGGATGGACAGTAGCTAGCACATTGGTTTGATAGTAGCATAGTTGGGATGGACAGTAGCTAGCACATAGGTTTGATAGTAGCATAGTTGGGATGGACAGTAGCTAGCACATTGGTTTGATAGTAGCATAGTTGGGATGGACAGTAGCTAGCACATTGGTTTGATAGTAGCATAGTTGGGATGGACAGTAGCTAGCACATTGGTTTGATAGTAGCATAGTTGGGATGGACAGTAGCTAGCACATTGGTTTGATAGTAGCATAGTTGGGATTTACAGTAGCTAGCACATAGGTTTGATAGCATAGTTTGGATGGACAGTAGCTAGCACATTGGTTTGATAGTAGCATAGTTGGGATGGACAGTAGCTAGCACATTGGTTTGATAGTAGCATAGTTGGGATGGACAGTAGCTAGCACATTGGTTTGATAGTAGCATAGTTGGGATGGACAGTAGCTAGCACATTGGTTTGATAGTAGCATAGTTGGGATGGACGGTAGCTAGCACATAGGTTTGATAGCATAGTTTGGATGGACAGTAGCTAGCACATTGGTTTGATAGTAGCATAGTTGGGATGGACGGTAGCTAGCACATTGGTTTGATAGTAGCATAGTTGGGATGGACGGTAGCTAGCACATTGGTTTGATAGTAGCATAGTTGGGATGGACGGTAGCTAGCACATAGGTTTGATAGCATAGTTTGGATGGACAGTAGCTAGCACATTGGTTTGATAGTAGCATAGTTGGGATGGACAGTAGCTAGCACATTGGTTTGATAGTAGCATAGTTGGGATGGACGGAAGCTAGCACATTGGTTTGATAGTAGCATAGTTGGGATGGACGGTAGCTAGCACATTGGTTTGATAGTAGCATAGTTGGGATGGACGGTAGCTAGCACATTGGTTTGATATTAGCATAGTTGGGATGGACAGTAGCTAGCACATTGGTTTGATAGTAGCATAGTTGGGATGGACAGTAGCTAGCACATTGGTTTGATAGTAGCATAGTTGGGATGGACAGTAGCTAGCACATTGGTTTGATAGTAGCATAGTTGGGATGTACAGTAGCTAGCACATAGGTTTGATAGCATAGTTTGGATGGACAGTAGCTAGCACATTGGTTTGATAGTAGCATAGTTGGGATGGACAGTAGCTAGCACATTGGTTTGATAGTAGCATAGTTGGGATGGACAGTAGCTAGCACATTGGTTTGATAGTAGCATAGTTGGGATGGACAGTAGCTACCACATTGGTTTGATAGTAGCATAGTTGGGATGGACAGTAGCTAGCACATTGGTTTAATAGTAGCATAGTTGGGATGGACAGTAGCTAGCACATTGGTTTGATAGTAGCATAGTTGGGATGGACATTAGTTAGCACATTGGTTTGATAGTAGCATAGTTGGGATGGACAGTAGCTACCACATTGGTTTGATAGTAGCATAGTTGGGATGGACAGTAGCTAGCACATTGGTTTAATAGTAGCATAGTTGGGATGGACAGTAGCTAGCACATTGGTTTGATAGTAGCATAGTTGGGATGGACATTAGTTAGCACATTGGTTTGATAGTAGCATAGTTGGGATGGACAGTAGCTAGCACATTGGTTTGATAGTAGCATAGTTGGGATGGACAGTAGCTAGCACATTGGTTTGATAGTAGCCTAGTTGGGATGGACATTAGCTAGCACATTGGTTTGATAGTAGCATAGTTGGGATGGACGGTAGCTAGCACATTGGTTTGATAGTAGCATAGTTGGGATGGACAGTAGCTACCACATTGGTTTGATAGTAGCATAGTTGGGATGGACAGTAGCTAGCACATTGGTTTGATAGTAGCATAGTTGGGATGTACAGTAGCTAGCACATAGGTTTGATAGCATAGTTGGTATGGACAGTAGCTAGCACATTGGTTTGATAGTAGCATAGTTGGGATGGACAGTAGCTAGCACATTGGTTTGATAGTAGCATAGTTGGGATGGACGGTAGCTAGCACATTGGTTTGATAGTAGCATAGTTGGGATGGACGGTAGCTAGCACATTGGTTTGATAGTAGCATAGTTGGGATGGATGGTAGCTAGCACATTGGTTTGATAGTAGCATAGTTGGGATGGACGGTAGCTAGCACATTGGTTTGATAGTAGCATAGTTGGGATGGACAGTAGCTAGCACATTGGTTTGATATTAGCATAGTTGGGATGGACAGTAGCTAGCACATTGGTTTGATAGTAGCATAGTTGGGATGGACAGTAGCTAGCACATTGGTTTGATAGTAGCATAGTTGGGATGTACAGTAGCTAGCACATAGGTTTGATAGCATAGTTTGGATGGACCGTAGCTAGCACATTGGTTTGATAGTAGCATAGTTGGGATGGACAGTAGCTAGCACATTGGTTTGATAGTAGCATAGTTGGGATGGACAGTAGCTAGCACATAGGTTTGATAGTAGCATAGTTGGGATGGACAGTAGCTAGCACATTGGTTTGATAGTAGCATAGTTGGGATGGACAGTAGCTAGCACATTGGTTTGATAGTAGCATAGTTGGGATGGACAGTAGCTAGCACATTGGTTTGATAGTAGCATAGTTGGGATGGACAGTAGCTAGCACATTGGTTTGATAGTAGCATAGTTGGGATGGACAGTAGCTAGCACATTGGTTTGATAGTAGCATAGTTGGGATTTACAGTAGCTAGCACATAGGTTTGATAGCATAGTTTGGATGGACAGTAGCTAGCACATTGGTTTGATAGTAGCATAGTTGGGATGGACAGTAGCTAGCACATTGGTTTGATAGTAGCATAGTTGGGATGGACAGTAGCTAGCACATTGGTTTGATAGTAGCATAGTTGGGATGGACAGTAGCTACCACATTGGTTTGATAGTAGCATAGTTGGGATGGACAGTAGCTAGCACATTGGTTTAATAGTAGCATAGTTGGGATGGACGGTAGCTAGCACATTGGTTTGATAGTAGCATAGTTGGGATGGACAGTAGCTACCACATTGGTTTGATAGTAGCATAGTTGGGATGGACAGTAGCTAGCACATTGGTTTGATAGTAGCATAGTTGGGATGTACAGTAGCTAGCACATATGTTTGATAGCATAGTTGGTATGGACAGTAGCTAGCACATTGGTTTGATAGTAGCATAGTTGGGATGGACAGTAGCTAGCACATTGGTTTGATAGTAGCATAGTTGGGATTGACGGTAGCTAGCACATTGGTTTGATAGTAGCATAGTTGGGATGGACGGTAGCTAGCACATTGGTTTGATAGTAGCATAGTTGGGATGGATGGTAGCTAGCACATTGGTTTGATAGTAGCATAGTTGGGATGGACGGTAGCTAGCACATTGGTTTGATAGTAGCATAGTTGGGATGGACAGTAGCTAGCACATTGGTTTGATATTAGCATAGTTGGGATGGACAGTAGCTAGCACATTGGTTTGATAGTAGCATAGTTGGGATGGACAGTAGCTAGCACATTGGTTTGATAGTAGCATAGTTGGGATGTACAGTAGCTAGCACATAGGTTTGATAGCATAGTTTGGATGGACCGTAGCTAGCACATTGGTTTGATAGTAGCATAGTTGGGATGGACAGTAGCTAGCACATTGGTTTGATAGTAGCATAGTTGGGATGGACAGTAGCTAGCACATAGGTTTGATAGTAGCATAGTTGGGATGGACAGTAGCTAGCACATTGGTTTGATAGTAGCATAGTTGGGATGGACAGTAGCTAGCACATTGGTTTGATAGTAGCATAGTTGGGATGGACAGTAGCTAGCACATTGGTTTGATAGTAGCATAGTTGGGATGGACAGTAGCTAGCACATTGGTTTGATAGTAGCATAGTTGGGATGGACAGTAGCTAGCACATTGGTTTGATAGTAGCATAGTTGGGATTTACAGTAGCTAGCACATAGGTTTGATAGCATAGTTTGGATGGACAGTAGCTAGCACATTGGTTTGATAGTAGCATAGTTGGGATGGACAGTAGCTAGCACATTGGTTTGATAGTAGCATAGTTGGGATGGACAGTAGCTAGCACATTGGTTTGATAGTAGCATAGTTGGGATGGACAGTAGCTACCACATTGGTTTGATAGTAGCATAGTTGGGATGGACAGTAGCTAGCACATTGGTTTAATAGTAGCATAGTTGGGATGGACGGTAGCTAGCACATTGGTTTGATAGTAGCATAGTTGGGATGGATGGTAGCTAGCACATTGGTTTGATAGTAGCATAGTTGGGATGGACGGTAGCTAGCACATTGGTTTGATAGTAGCATAGTTGGGATGGACAGTAGCTAGCACATTGGTTTGATATTAGCATAGTTGGGATGGACAGTAGCTAGCACATTGGTTTGATAGTAGCATAGTTGGGATGGACAGTAGCTAGCACATTGGTTTGATAGTAGCATAGTTGGGATGTACAGTAGCTAGCACATAGGTTTGATAGCATAGTTTGGATGGACCGTAGCTAGCACATTGGTTTGATAGTAGCATAGTTGGGATGGACAGTAGCTAGCACATTGGTTTGATAGTAGCATAGTTGGGATGGACAGTAGCTAGCACATAGGTTTGATAGTAGCATAGTTGGGATGGACAGTAGCTAGCACATTGGTTTGATAGTAGCATAGTTGGGATGGACAGTAGCTAGCACATTGGTTTGATAGTAGCATAGTTGGGATGGACAGTAGCTAGCACATTGGTTTGATAGTAGCATAGTTGGGATGGACAGTAGCTAGCACATTGGTTTGATAGTAGCATAGTTGGGATGGACAGTAGCTAGCACATTGGTTTGATAGTAGCATAGTTGGGATTTACAGTAGCTAGCACATAGGTTTGATAGCATAGTTTGGATGGACAGTAGCTAGCACATTGGTTTGATAGTAGCATAGTTGGGATGGACAGTAGCTAGCACATTGGTTTGATAGTAGCATAGTTGGGATGGACAGTAGCTAGCACATTGGTTTGATAGTAGCATAGTTGGGATGGACAGTAGCTACCACATTGGTTTGATAGTAGCATAGTTGGGATGGACAGTAGCTAGCACATTGGTTTAATAGTAGCATAGTTGGGATGGACAGTAGCTAGCACATTGGTTTGATAGTAGCATAGTTGGGATGGACATTAGTTAGCACATTGGTTTGATAGTAGCATAGTTGGGATGGACAGTAGCTAGCACATTGGTTTGATAGTAGCATAGTTGGGATGGACAGTAGCTAGCACATTGGTTTGATAGTAGCCTAGTTGGGATGGACATTAGCTAGCACATTGGTTTGATAGTAGCATAGTTGGGATGGACGGTAGCTAGCACATTGGTTTGATAGTAGCATAGTTGGGATGGACAGTAGCTAGCACATTGGTTTGATAGTAGCATAGTTGGGATGTACAGTAGCTAGCACATAGGTTTGATAGCATAGTTGGTATGGACAGTAGCTAGCACATTGGTTTGATAGTAGCATAGTTGGGATGGACAGTAGCTAGCACATTGGTTTGATAGTAGCATAGTTGGGATGGACAGTAGCTAGCACATTGGTTTGATAGTAGCATAGTTGGGATGGACGGTAGCTAGCACATTGGTTTGATAGTAGCATAGTTGGGATGGACGGTAGCTAGCACATTGGTTTGATAGTAGCATAGTTGGGATGGACGGTAGCTAGCACATTGGTTTGATAGTAGCATAGTTGGGATGGATGGTAGCTAGCACATTGGTTTGATAGTAGCATAGTTGGGATGGACAGTAGCTAGCACATTGGTTTGATAGTAGCATAGTTGGGATGGACAGTAGCTAGCACATTGGTTTGATAGTAGCATAGTTGGGATGGACAGTAGCTAGCACATTGGTTTGATAGTAGCATAGTTGGGATGGACATTAGCTAGCACATTGGTTTGATAGTAGCATAGTTGGGATGGACGGTAGCTAGCACATTGGTTTGATAGTAGCAAAGTTGGGATGGACATTAGCTAGCACATTGGTTTGATAGTAGCATAGTTGGGATGGACGGTAGCTAGCACATTGGTTTGATAGTAGCATAGTTGGGATGGACAGTAGCTAGCACATTGGTTTGATAGTAGCATAGTTGGGATGGACAGTAGCTAGCACATTGGTTTGATAGTAGCAAAGTTGGGATGGACATTAGCTAGCACATTGGTTTGATAGTAGCATAGTTGGGATGGACGGTAGCTAGCACATTGGTTTGATAGTAGCATAGTTGGGATGGACGGTAGCTAGCACATTGGTTTGATAGTAGCATAGTTGGGATGGACAGTAGCTAGCACATTGGTTTGATAGTAGCATAGTTGGGATGGACAGTAGCTAGCACATTGGTTTGATAGTAGCATAGTTGGGATGGACAGTAGCTAGCACATTGGTTTGATAGTAGCATAGTTGGGATGGACGGTAGCTAGCACATTGGTTTGATAGTAGCATAGTTGGGATGGACGGTAGCTAGCACATTGGTTTGATAGTAGCATAGTTGGGATGGACGGTAGCTAGCACATTGGTTTGATATTAGCATAGTTGGGATGGACAGTAGCTAGCACATTGGTTTGATAGTAGCATAGTTGGGATGGACAGTAGCTAGCACATTGGTTTGATAGTAGCATAGTTGGGATGGACAGTAGCTAGCACATTGGTTTGATAGTAGGATAGTTGGGATGTACAGTAGCTAGCACATAGGTTTGATAGCATAGTTTGGATGGACAGTAGCTAGCACATTGGTTTGATAGTAGCATAGTTGGGATGGACAGTAGCTAGCACATTGGTTTGATAGTAGCATAGTTGGGATGGACAGTAGCTAGCACATTGGTTTGATAGTAGCATAGTTGGGATGGACAGTAGCTACCACATTGGTTTGATAGTAGCATAGTTGGGATGGACAGTAGCTAGCACATTGGTTTAATAGTAGCATAGTTGGGATGGACAGTAGCTAGCACATTGGTTTGATAGTAGCATAGTTGGGATGGACATTAGTTAGCACATTGGTTTGATAGTAGCATAGTTGGGATGGACAGTAGCTAGCACATTGGTTTGATAGTAGCATAGTTGGGATGGACAGTAGCTAGCACATTGGTTTGATAGTAGCCTAGTTGGGATGGACATTAGCTAGCACATTGGTTTGATAGTAGCATAGTTGGGATGGACGGTAGCTAGCACATTGGTTTGATAGTAGCATAGTTGGGATGGACAGTAGCTACCACATTGGTTTGATAGTAGCATAGTTGGGATGGACAGTAGCTAGCACATTGGTTTGATAGTAGCATAGTTGGGATGTACAGTAGCTAGCACATAGGTTTGATAGCATAGTTGGTATGGACAGTAGCTAGCACATTGGTTTGATAGTAGCATAGTTGGGATGGACAGTAGCTAGCACATTGGTTTGATAGTAGCATAGTTGGGATGGACGGTAGCTAGCACATTGGTTTGATAGTAGCATAGTTGGGATGGACGGTAGCTAGCACATTGGTTTGATAGTAGCATAGTTGGGATGGACGGTAGCTAGCACATTGGTTTGATAGTAGCATAGTTGGGATGGACGGTAGCTAGCACATTGGTTTGATAGTAGCATAGTTGGGATGGACAGTAGCTAGCACATTGGTTTGATAGTAGCATAGTTGGGATGGACAGTAGCTAGCACATTGGTTTGATAGTAGCATAGTTGGGATGGACAGTAGCTAGCACATTGGTTTGATAGTAGCATAGTTGGGATGGACAGTAGCTAGCACATTGGTTTGATAGTAGCATAGTTGGGATGGACAGTAGCTAGCACATAGGTTTGATAGCATAGTTTGGATGGACAGTAGCTAGCACATTGGTTTGATAGTAGCATAGTTGGGATGGACAGTAGCTAGCACATTGGTTTGATAGTAGCATAGTTGGGATGGACAGTAGCTAGCACATTGGTTTGATAGTAGCATAGTTGGGATGGACAGTAGCTAGCACATTGGTTTGATAGTAGCATAGTTGGGATGGACGGTAGCTAGCACATTGGTTTGATAGTAGCATAGTTGGGATGGACGGTAGCTAGCACATTGGTTTAATAGTAGCATAGTTGGGATGGACGGTAGCTAGCACATTGGTTTGATATTAGCATAGTTGGGATGGACAGTAGCTAGCACATTGGTTTGATAGTAGCATAGTTGGGATGGACAGTAGCTAGCACATTGGTTTGATAGTAGCATAGTTGGGATGTACAGTAGCTAGCACATAGGTTTGATAGCATAGTTTGGATGGACAGTAGCTAGCACATTGGTTTGATAGTAGCATAGTTGGGATGGACAGTAGCTAGCACATTGGTTTGATAGTAGCATAGTTGGGATGGACAGTAGCTAGCACATTGGTTTGATAGTAGCATAGTTGGGATGGACAGTAGCTACCACATTGGTTTGATAGTAGCATAGTTGGGATGGACAGTAGCTAGCACATTGGTTTAATAGTAGCATAGTTGGGATGGACAGTAGCTAGCACATTGGTTTGATAGTAGCATAGTTGGGATGGACATTAGTTAGCACATTGGTTTGATAGTAGCATAGTTGGGATGGACAGTAGCTAGCACATTGGTTTGATAGTAGCATAGTTGGGATGGACAGTAGCTAGCACATTGGTTTGATAGTAGCATAGTTGGGATGGACAGTAGCTAGCACATTGGTTTGATAGTAGCATAGTTGGGATGGACAGTAGCTACCACATTGGTTTGATAGTAGCATAGTTGGGATGGACAGTAGCTAGCACATTGGTTTAATAGTAGCATAGTTGGGATGGACAGTAGCTAGCACATTGGTTTGATAGTAGCATAGTTGGGATGGACAGTAGCTAGCACATTGGTTTGATAGTAGCATAGTTGGGATGGACAGTAGCTAGCACATTGGTTTGATAGTAGCATAGTTGGGATGGACAGTAGCTAGCACATTGGTTTGATAGTAGCATAGTTGGGATGTACAGTAGCTAGCACATAGGTTTGATAGCATAGTTTGGATGGACAGTAGCTAGCACATTGGTTTGATAGTAGCATAGTTGGGATGGACAGTAGCTAGCACATAGGTTTGATAGCATAGTTTGGATGGACAGTAGCTAGCACATTGGTTTGATAGTAGCATAGTTGGGATGGACAGTAGCTAGCACATTGGTTTGATAGTAGCATAGTTGGGATGGACAGTAGCTAGCACATTGGTTTGATAGTAGCATAGTTGGGATGGACAGTAGCTACCACATTGGTTTGATAGTAGCATAGTTGGGATGGACAGTAGCTAGCACATTGGTTTAATAGTAGCATAGTTGGGATGGACAGTAGCTAGCACATTGGTTTGATAGTAGCATAGTTGGGATGGAAATTAGTTAGCACATTGGTTTGATAGTAGCATAGTTGGGATGGACAGTAGCTAGCACATTGGTTTGATAGTAGCATAGTTGGGATGGACAGTAGCTAGCACATTGGTTTGATAGTAGCCTAGTTGGGATGGACATTAGCTAGCACATTGGTTTGATAGTAGCATAGTTGGGATGGACGGTAGCTAGCACATTGGTTTGATAGTAGCATAGTTGGGATGGACAGTAGCTACCACATTGGTTTGATAGTAGCATAGTTGGGATGGACAGTAGCTAGCACATTGGTTTGATAGTAGCATAGTTGGAATGTACAGTAGCTAGCACATAGGTTTGATAGCATAGTTGGTATGGACAGTAGCTAGCACATTGGTTTGATAGTAGCATAGTTGGGATGGACATTAGCTAGCACATTGGTTTGATAGTAGCATAGTTGGGATGGACAGTAGCTAGCACATTGGTTTGATAGTAGCATAGTTGGGATGGACGGTAGCTAGCACATTGGTTTGATAGTAGCATAGTTGGGATGGACGGTAGCTAGCACATTGGTTTGATAGTAGCATAGTTGGGATGGACGGTAGCTAGCACATTGGTTTGATAGTAGCATAGTTGGGATGGATGGTAGCTAGCACATTGGTTTGATAGTAGCATAGTTGGGATGGACAGTAGCTAGCACATTGGTTTGATAGTAGCATAGTTGGGATGGACAGTAGCTAGCACATTGGTTTGATAGTAGCATAGTTGGGATGGACAGTAGCTAGCACATTGGTTTGATAGTAGCATAGTTGGGATGTACAGTAGCTAGCACATAGGTTTGATAGCATAGTTTGGATGGACCGTAGCTAGCACATTGGTTTGATAGTAGCATAGTTGGGATGGACAGTAGCTAGCACATTGGTTTGATAGTAGCATAGTTGGGATGGACAGTAGCTACCACATTGGTTTGATAGTAGCATAGTTGGGATGGACAGTAGCTAGCACATTGGTTTGATAGTAGCATAGTTGGGATGGACAGTAGCTAGCACATTGGTTTGATAGTAGCATAGTTGGGATGTACAGTAGCTAGCACATAGGTTTGATAGCATAGTTTGGATGGACAGTAGCTAGCACATTGGTTTGATAGTAGCATAGTTGGGATGGACAGTAGCTAGCACATTGGTTTGATAGTAGCATAGTTGGGATGGACGGTAGCTAGCACATTGGTTTGATAGTAGCATAGTTGGGATGGACGGTAGCTAGCACATTGGTTTGATAGTAGCATAGTTGGGATGGACGGTAGCTAGCACATTGGTTTGATAGTAGCATAGTTGGGATGTACAGTAGCTAGCACATAGGTTTGATAGCATAGTTTGGATGGACAGTAGCTAGCACATTGGTTTGATAGTAGCATAGTTGGGATGGACAGTAGCTAGCACATTGGTTTGATAGTAGCATAGTTGGGATGGACGGTAGCTAGCACATTGGTTTGATAGTAGCATAGTTGGGATGGACGGTAGCTAGCACATTGGTTTGATAGTAGCATAGTTGGGATGGACGGTAGCTAGCACATTGGTTTGATAGTAGCATAGCTGGGATGGACGGTAGCTAGCACATTGGTTTGATAGTAGCATAGTTGGGATGGACAGTAGCTAGCACATTGGTTTGATAGTAGCATAGTTGGGATGGACAGTAGCTAGCACATTGGTTTGATAGTAGCATAGTTGGGATGGACAGTAGCTAGCACATTGGTTTGATAGTAGCATAGTTGGAATGTACAGTAGCTAGCACATAGGTTTGATAGCATAGTTGGTATGGACAGTAGCTAGCACATTGGTTTGATAGTAGCATAGTTGGGATGGACAGTAGCTAGCACATTGGTTTGATAGTAGCATAGTTGGGATGGACGGTAGCTAGCACATTGGTTTGATAGTAGCATAGTTGGGATGGACGGTAGCTAGCACATTGGTTTGATAGTAGCATAGTTGGGATGGACGGTAGCTAGCACATTGGTTTGATAGTAGCATAGTTGGGATGGATGGTAGCTAGCACATTGGTTTGATAGTAGCATAGTTGGGATGGACAGTAGCTAGCACATTGGTTTGATAGTAGCATAGTTGGGATGGACAGTAGCTAGCACATTGGTTTGATAGTAGCATAGTTGGGATGGACAGTAGCTAGCACATTGGTTTGATAGTAGCATAGTTGGGATGTACAGTAGCTAGCACATAGGTTTGATAGCATAGTTTGGATGGACCGTAGCTAGCACATTGGTTTGATAGTAGCATAGTTGGGATGGACATTAGCTAGCACATTGGTTTGATAGTAGCATAGTTGGGATGGACAGTAGCTACCACATTGGTTTGATAGTAGCATAGTTGGGATGGACAGTAGCTAGCACATTGGTTTGATAGTAGCATAGTTGGGATGGACGGTAGCTAGCACATTGGTTTGATAGTAGCATAGTTGGGATGGACGGTAGCTAGCACATTGGTTTGATAGTAGCATAGTTGGGATGGATGGTAGCTAGCACATTGGTTTGATAGTAGCATAGTTGGGATGGACGGTAGCTAGCACATTGGTTTGATAGTAGCATAGTTGGGATGGATGGTAGCTAGCACATTGGTTTGATAGTAGCATAGTTGGGATGGACAGTAGCTAGCACATTGGTTTGATAGTAGCATAGTTGGGATGGACGGTAGCTAGCACATTGGTTTGATAGTAGCATAGTTGGGATGGACAGTAGCTAGCACATTGGTTTGATAGTAGCATAGTTGGGATGGACATTAGCTAGCACATTGGTTTGATAGTAGCATAGTTGGGATGGACAGTAGCTAGCACATTGGTTTGATAGTAGCATAGTTGGGATGGACAGTAGCTAGCACATTGGTTTGATAGTAGCATAGTTGGGATGGACAGTAGCTAGCACATTGGTTTGATAGTAGCATAGTTCGGATGTACAGTAGCTAGCACATAGGTTTGATAGCATAGTTGGTATGGACAGTAGCTAGCACATTGGTTTGATAGTAGCATAGTTGGGATGGACAGTAGCTAGCACATTGGTTTGATAGTAGCATAGTTGGGATGGACAGTAGCTAGCACATTGGTTTGATAGTAGCATAGTTGGGATGGACGGTAGCTAGCACATTGGTTTGATAGTAGCATAGTTGGGATGGACGGTAGCTAGCACATTGGTTTGATAGTAGCATAGTTGGGATGGACGGTAGCTAGCACATTGGTTTGATAGTAGCATAGTTGGGATGGACAGTAGCTAGCACATTGGTTTGATAGTAGCATAGTTGGGATGGACAGTAGCTAGCACATTGGTTTGATAGTAGCATAGTTGGGATGGACAGTAGCTAGCACATTGGTTTGATAGTAGCATAGTTGGGATGGACAGTAGCTACCACATTGGTTTGATAGTAGCATAGTTGGGATGGACAGTAGCTAGCACATTGGTTTGATAGTAGCATAGTTGGGATGGACAGTAGCTAGCACATTGGTTTGATAGTAGCATAGTTGGGATGGACAGTAGCTAGCACATTGGTTTGATAGTAGCATAGTTGGGATGGACATTAGCTAGCACATTGGTTTGATAGTAGCATAGTTGGGATGGACGGTAGCTAGCACATTGGTTTGATAGTAGCATAGTTGGGATGGACATTAGCTAGCACATTGGTTTGATAGTAGCATAGTTGGGATGGACGGTAGCTAGCACATTGGTTTGATAGTAGCATAGTTGGGATGGACAGTAGCTAGCACATTGGTTTGATAGTAGCATAGTTGGGATGGACAGTAGCTAGCACATTGGTTTGATAGTAGCATAGTTGGGATGGACAGTAGCTAGCACATTGGTTTGATAGTAGCATAGTTGGGATGGACAGTAGCTAGCACATTGGTTTGATAGTAGCATAGTTGGGATGGACAGTAGCTAGCACATTGGTTTGATAGTAGCATAGTTGGGATTTACAGTAGCTAGCACATAGGTTTGATAGCATACTTTGGATGGACAGTAGCTAGCACATTGGTTTGATAGTAGCATAGTTGGGATGGACAGTAGCTAGCACATTGGTTTGATAGTAGCATAGTTGGGATGGACAGTAGCTAGCACATTGGTTTGATAGTAGCATAGTTGGGATGGACAGTAGCTACCACATTGGTTTGATAGTAGCATAGTTGTGATGGACAGTAGCTAGCACATTGGTTTAATAGTAGCATAGTTGGGATGGACAGTAGCTAGCACATTGGTTTGATAGTAGCATAGTTGGGATGGACATTAGTTAGCACATTGGTTTGATAGTAGCATAGTTGGGATGGACAGTAGCTAGCACATTGGTTTGATAGTAGCATAGTTTGGATGGACAGTAGCTAGCACATTGGTTTGATAGTAGCCTAGTTGGGATGGACATTAGCTAGCACATTGGTTTGATAGTAGCATAGTTGGGATGGACGGTAGCTAGCACATTGGTTTGATAGTAGCATAGTTGGGATGGACAGTAGCTAGCACATTGGTTTGATAGTAGCATAGTTGGGATGGACAGTAGCTAGCACATTGGTTTGATAGTAGCATAGTTGGGATTTACAGTAGCTAGCACATAGGTTTGATAGCATACTTTGGATGGACAGTAGCTAGCACATTGGTTTGATAGTAGCATAGTTGGGATGGACAGTAGCTAGCACATTGGTTTGATAGTAGCATAGTTGGGATGGACAGTAGCTAGCACATTGGTTTGATAGTAGCATAGTTGGGATGGACAGTAGCTACCACATTGGTTTGATAGTAGCATAGTTGTGATGGACAGTAGCTAGCACATTGGTTTAATAGTAGCATAGTTGGGATGGACAGTAGCTAGCACATTGGTTTGATAATAGCATAGTTGGGATGGACATTAGTTAGCACATTGGTTTGATAGTAGCATAGTTGGGATGGACAGTAGCTAGCACATTGGTTTGATAGTAGCATAGTTTGGATGGACAGTAGCTAGCACATTGGTTTGATAGTAGCCTAGTTGGGATGGACATTAGCTAGCACATTGGTTTGATAGTAGCATAGTTGGGATGGACGGTAGCTAGCACATTGGTTTGATAGTAGCATAGTTGGGATGGACAGTAGCTACCACATTGGTTTGATAGTAGCATAATTGGGATGGACAGTAGCTAGCACATTGGTTTGATAGTAGCATAGTTGGGATGTACAGTAGCTAGCACATAGGTTTGATAGCATAGTTGGTATGGACAGTAGCTAGCACATTGGTTTGATAGTAGCATAGTTGGTATGGACAGTAGCTAGCACATTGGTTTGATAGTAGCATAGTTGGGATGGACAGTAGCTAGCACATTGGTTTGATAGTAGCATAGTTGGGATAGACGGTAGCTAGCACATTGGTTTGATAGTAGCATAGTTGGGATGGACGGTAGCTAGCACATTGGTTTGATAGTAGCATAGTTGGGATGGACGGTAGCTAGCACATTGGTTTGATAGTAGCATAGTTGGGATGGATGGTAGCTAGCACATTGGTTTGATAGTAGCATAGTTGGGATGGACAGTAGCTAGCACATTGGTTTGATAGTAGCATAGTTGGGATGGACAGTAGCTAGCACATTGGTTTGATAGTAGCATAGTTGGGATGGACAGTAGCTAGCACATTGGTTTGATAGTAGCATAGTTGGGATGGACAGTAGCTAGCACATTGGTTTGATAGTAGCATAGTTGGGATGGACAGTAGCTACCACATTGGTTTGATAGTAGCATAGTTGGGATGGACAGTAGCTAGCACATTGGTTTGATAGTAGCATAGTTGGGATGGACAGTAGCTAGCACATTGGTTTGATAGTAGCATAGTTGGGATGGACAGTAGCTAGCACATTGGTTTGATAGTAGCATAGTTGGGATGGACATTAGCTAGCACATTGGTTTGATAGTAGCATAGTTGGGATGGACGGTAGCTAGCACATTGGTTTGATAGTAGCATAGTTGGGATGGACATTAGCTAGCACATTGGTTTGATAGTAGCATAGTTGGGATGGACGGTAGCTAGCACATTGGTTTGATAGTAGCATAGTTGGGATGGACAGTAGCTAGCACATTGGTTTGATAGTAGCATAGTTGGGATGGACAGTAGCTAGCACATTGGTTTGATAGTAGCATAGTTGGGATGGACAGTAGCTAGCACATTGGTTTGATAGTAGCATAGTTGGGATGGACAGTAGCTAGCACATTGGTTTGATAGTAGCATAGTTGGGATGGACAGTAGCTAGCACATTGGTTTGATAGTAGCATAGTTGGGATTTACAGTAGCTAGCACATAGGTTTGATAGCATACTTTGGATGGACAGTAGCTAGCACATTGGTTTGATAGTAGCATAGTTGGGATGGACAGTAGCTAGCACATTGGTTTGATAGTAGCATAGTTGGGATGGACAGTAGCTAGCACATTGGTTTGATAGTAGCATAGTTGGGATGGACAGTAGCTACCACATTGGTTTGATAGTAGCATAGTTGTGATGGACAGTAGCTAGCACATTGGTTTAATAGTAGCATAGTTGGGATGGACAGTAGCTAGCACATTGGTTTGATAGTAGCATAGTTGGGATGGACATTAGTTAGCACATTGGTTTGATAGTAGCATAGTTGGGATGGACAGTAGCTAGCACATTGGTTTGATAGTAGCATAGTTTGGATGGACAGTAGCTAGCACATTGGTTTGATAGTAGCCTAGTTGGGATGGACATTAGCTAGCACATTGGTTTGATAGTAGCATAGTTGGGATGGACGGTAGCTAGCACATTGGTTTGATAGTAGCATAGTTGGGATGGACAGTAGCTAGCACATTGGTTTGATAGTAGCATAGTTGGGATGGACAGTAGCTAGCACATTGGTTTGATAGTAGCATAGTTGGGATTTACAGTAGCTAGCACATAGGTTTGATAGCATACTTTGGATGGACAGTAGCTAGCACATTGGTTTGATAGTAGCATAGTTGGGATGGACAGTAGCTAGCACATTGGTTTGATAGTAGCATAGTTGGGATGGACAGTAGCTAGCACATTGGTTTGATAGTAGCATAGTTGGGATGGACAGTAGCTACCACATTGGTTTGATAGTAGCATAGTTGTGATGGACAGTAGCTAGCACATTGGTTTAATAGTAGCATAGTTGGGATGGACAGTAGCTAGCACATTGGTTTGATAATAGCATAGTTGGGATGGACATTAGTTAGCACATTGGTTTGATAGTAGCATAGTTGGGATGGACAGTAGCTAGCACATTGGTTTGATAGTAGCATAGTTTGGATGGACAGTAGCTAGCACATTGGTTTGATAGTAGCCTAGTTGGGATGGACATTAGCTAGCACATTGGTTTGATAGTAGCATAGTTGGGATGGACGGTAGCTAGCACATTGGTTTGATAGTAGCATAGTTGGGATGGACAGTAGCTACCACATTGGTTTGATAGTAGCATAATTGGGATGGACAGTAGCTAGCACATTGGTTTGATAGTAGCATAGTTGGGATGTACAGTAGCTAGCACATAGGTTTGATAGCATAGTTGGTATGGACAGTAGCTAGCACATTGGTTTGATAGTAGCATAGTTGGTATGGACAGTAGCTAGCACATTGGTTTGATAGTAGCATAGTTGGGATGGACAGTAGCTAGCACATTGGTTTGATAGTAGCATAGTTGGGATAGACGGTAGCTAGCACATTGGTTTGATAGTAGCATAGTTGGGATGGACGGTAGCTAGCACATTGGTTTGATAGTAGCATAGTTGGGATGGACGGTAGCTAGCACATTGGTTTGATAGTAGCATAGTTGGGATGGATGGTAGCTAGCACATTGGTTTGATAGTAGCATAGTTGGGATGGACAGTAGCTAGCACATTGGTTTGATAGTAGCATAGTTGGGATGGACAGTAGCTAGCACATTGGTTTGATAGTAGCATAGTTGGGATGGACAGTAGCTAGCACATTGGTTTGATAGTAGCATAGTTGGGATGGACAGTAGCTAGCACATTGGTTTGATAGTAGCATAGTTGGGATGGACAGTAGCTACCACATTGGTTTGATAGTAGCATAGTTGGGATGGACAGTAGCTAGCACATTGGTTTGATAGTAGCATAGTTGGGATGGACAGTAGCTAGCACATTGGTTTGATAGTAGCATAGTTGGGATGGACAGTAGCTAGCACATTGGTTTGATAGTAGCATAGTTGGGATGGACATTAGCTAGCACATTGGTTTGATAGTAGCATAGTTGGGATGGACGGTAGCTAGCACATTGGTTTGATAGTAGCATAGTTGGGATGGACGGTAGCTAGCACATTGGTTTGATAGTAGCATAGTTGGGATGGACATTAGCTAGCACATTGGTTTGATAGTAGCATAGTTGGGATGGACGGTAGCTAGCACATTGGTTTGATAGTAGCATAGTTGGGATGGACATTAGCTAGCACATTGGTTTGATAGTAGCATAGTTGGGATGGACAGTAGCTAGCACATTGGTTTGATAGTAGCATAGTTGGGATGGACAGTAGCTAGCACATTGGTTTGATAGTAGCATAGTTGGGATGGACATTAGCTAGCACATTGGTTTGATAGTAGCATAGTTGGGATGGACGGTAGCTAGCACATTGGTTTGATAGTAGCATAGTTGGGATGGACGGTAGCTAGCACATTGGTTTGATAGTAGCATAGTTGGGATGGACGGTAGCTAGCACATTGGTTTGATAGTAGCATAGTTGGGATGGACAGTAGCTAGCACATTGGTTTGATAGTAGCATAGTTGGGATGGACAGTAGCTAGCACATTGGTTTGATAGTAGCATAGTTGGGATGGACAGTAGCTAGCACATTGGTTTGATAGTAGCATAGTTGGGATGGACAGTAGCTACCACATTGGTTTGATAGTAGCATAGTTGGGATGGACAGTAGCTAGCACATTGGTTTGATAGTAGCATAGTTGGGATGGACAGTAGCTAGCACATTGGTTTGATAGTAGCATAGTTGGGATGGACAGTAGCTAGCACATTGGTTTGATAGTAGCATAGTTGGGATGGACGGTAGCTAGCACATTGGTTTGATAGTAGCATAGTTGGGATGGACGGTAGCTAGCACATTCGTTTGATAGTAGCATAGTTGGGATGGACGGTAGCTAGCACATTGGTTTGATAGTAGCATAGTTGGGATGGACATTAGCTAGCACATTGGTTTGATAGTAGCATAGTTGGGATGGACAGTAGCTACCACATTGGTTTGATAGTAGCATAGTTGGGATGGACGGTAGCTAGCACATTGGTTTGATAGTAGCATAGTTGGGATGGACGGTAGCTAGCACATTGGTTTGATAGTAGCATAGTTGGGATGGACGGTAGCTAGCACATTGGTTTGATAGTAGCATAGTTGGGATGGACAGTAGCTAGCACATTGGTTTGATAGTAGCATAGTTGGGATGGACATTAGCTAGCACATTGGTTTGATAGTAGCATAGTTGGGATGGACAGTAGCTAGCACATTGGTTTGATAGTAGCATAGTTGGGATGGACAGTAGCTAGCACATTGGTTTGATAGTAGCATAGTTGGGATGGACAGTAGCTAGCACATTGGTTTGATAGTAGCATAGTTGGGATGTACAGTAGCTAGCACATAGGTTTGATAGCATAGTTGGTATGGACAGTAGCTAGCACATTGGTTTGATAGTAGCATAGTTGGGATGGACAGTAGCTAGCACATTGGTTTGATAGTAGCATAGTTGGGATGGACAGTAGCTAGCACATTGGTTTGATAGTAGCATAGTTGGGATGGACGGTAGCTAGCACATTGGTTTGATAGTAGCATAGTTGGGATGGACGGTAGCTAGCACATTGGTTTGATAGTAGCATAGTTGGGATGGACGGTAGCTAGCACATTGGTTTGATAGTAGCATAGTTGGGATGGACAGTAGCTAGCACATTGGTTTGATAGTAGCATAGTTGGGATGGACAGTAGCTAGCACATTGGTTTGATAGTAGCATAGTTGGGATGGACAGTAGCTAGCACATTGGTTTGATAGTAGCATAGTTGGGATGGACAGTAGCTACCACATTGGTTTGATAGTAGCATAGTTGGGATGGACAGTAGCTAGCACATTGGTTTGATAGTAGCATAGTTGGGATGGACAGTAGCTAGCACATTGGTTTGATAGTAGCATAGTTGGGATGGACATTAGCTAGCACATTGGTTTGATAGTAGCATAGTTGGGATGGACGGTAGCTAGCACATTGGTTTGATAGTAGCATAGTTGGGATGGACATTAGCTAGCACATTGGTTTGATAGTAGCATAGTTGGGATGGACGGTAGCTAGCACATTGGTTTGATAGTAGCATAGTTGGGATGGACAGTAGCTAGCACATTGGTTTGATAGTAGCATAGTTGGGATGGACAGTAGCTAGCACATTGGTTTGATAGTAGCATAGTTGGGATGGACAGTAGCTACCACATTGGTTTGATAGTAGCATAGTTGGGATGGACAGTAGCTAGCACATTGGTTTGATAGTAGCATAGTTGGGATGGACAGTAGCTAGCACATTGGTTTGATAGTAGCATAGTTGGGATTTACAGTAGCTAGCACATTGGTTTGATAGTAGCATAGTTGGGATGGACAGTAGCTAGCACATTGGTTTGATAGTAGCATAGTTGGGATGGACAGTAGCTAGCACATTGGTTTGATAGTAGCATAGTTGGGATGGACAGTAGCTAGCACATTGGTTTGATAGTAGCATAGTTGGGATGGACAGTAGCTACCACATTGGTTTGATAGTAGCATAGTTGTGATGGACAGTAGCTAGCACATTGGTTTAATAGTAGCATAGTTGGGATGGACAGTAGCTAGCACATTGGTTTGATAGTAGCATAGTTGGGATGGACATTAGTTAGCACATTGGTTTGATAGTAGCATAGTTGGGATGGACAGTAGCTAGCACATTGGTTTGATAGTAGCATAGTTTGGATGGACAGTAGCTAGCACATTGGTTTGATAGTAGCCTAGTTGGGATGGACATTAGCTAGCACATTGGTTTGATAGTAGCATAGTTGGGATGGACGGTAGCTAGCACATTGGTTTGATAGTAGCATAGTTGGGATGGACAGTAGCTAGCACATTGGTTTGATAGTAGCATAGTTGGGATGGACAGTAGCTAGCACATTGGTTTGATAGTAGCATAGTTGGGATTTACAGTAGCTAGCACATAGGTTTGATAGCATACTTTGGATGGACAGTAGCTAGCACATTGGTTTGATAGTAGCATAGTTGGGATGGACAGTAGCTAGCACATTGGTTTGATAGTAGCATAGTTGGGATGGACAGTAGCTAGCACATTGGTTTGATAGTAGCATAGTTGGGATGGACAGTAGCTACCACATTGGTTTGATAGTAGCATAGTTGTGATGGACAGTAGCTAGCACATTGGTTTAATAGTAGCATAGTTGGGATGGACAGTAGCTAGCACATTGGTTTGATAGTAGCATAGTTGGGATGGACATTAGTTAGCACATTGGTTTGATAGTAGCATAGTTTGGATGGACAGTAGCTAGCACATTGGTTTGATAGTAGCCTAGTTGGGATGGACATTAGCTAGCACATTGGTTTGATAGTAGCATAGTTGGGATGGACGGTAGCTAGCACATTGGTTTGATAGTAGCATAGTTGGGATGGACAGTAGCTACCACATTGGTTTGATAGTAGCATAATTGGGATGGACAGTAGCTAGCACATTGGTTTGATAGTAGCATAGTTGGGATGTACAGTAGCTAGCACATAGGTTTGATAGCATAGTTGGTATGGACAGTAGCTAGCACATTGGTTTGATAGTAGCATAGTTGGGATGGACAGTAGCTAGCACATTGGTTTGATAGTAGCATAGTTGGGATGGACAGTAGCTAGCACATTGGTTTGATAGTAGCATAGTTGGGATGGACGGTAGCTAGCACATTGGTTTGATAGTAGCATAGTTGGGATGGACGGTAGCTAGCACATTGGTTTGATAGTAGCATAGTTGGGATGGACGGTAGCTAGCACATTGGTTTGATAGTAGCATAGTTGGGATGGATGGTAGCTAGCACATTGGTTTGATAGTAGCATAGTTGGGATGGACAGTAGCTAGCACATTGGTTTGATAGTAGCATAGTTGGGATGGACAGTAGCTAGCACATTGGTTTGATAGTAGCATAGTTGGGATGGACAGTAGCTAGCACATTGGTTTGATAGTAGCATAGTTGGGATGTACAGTAGCTAGCACATAGGTTGGATAGCATAGTTTGGATGGACCGTAGCTAGCACATTGGTTTGATAGTAGCATAGTTGGGATGGACAGTAGCTAGCACATTGGTTTGATAGTAGCATAGTTGGGATGGACAGTAGCTACCACATTGGTTTGATAGTAGCATAGTTGGGATGGACAGTAGCTACCACATTGGTTTGATAGTAGCATAGTTGGGATGGACAGTAGCTAGCACATTGGTTTGATAGTAGCATAGTTGGGATGGACAGTAGCTAGCACATTGGTTTGATAGTAGCATAGTTGGGATGGACAGTAGCTAGCACATTGGTTTGATAGTAGCATAGTTGGGATGGACATTAGCTAGCACATTGGTTTGATAGTAGCATAGTTGGGATGGACGGTAGCTAGCACATTGGTTTGATAGTAGCATAGTTGGGATGGACATTAGCTAGCACATTGGTTTGATAGTAGCATAGTTGGGATGGACGGTAGCTAGCACATTGGTTTGATAGTAGCATAGTTGGGATGGACAGTAGCTAGCACATTGGTTTGATAGTAGCATAGTTGGGATGGACAGTAGCTAGCACATTGGTTTGATAGTAGCATAGTTGGGATGGACAGTAGCTACCACATTGGTTTGATAGTAGCATAGTTGGGATGGACAGTAGCTAGCACATTGGTTTGATAGTAGCATAGTTGGGATGGACAGTAGCTAGCACATTGGTTTGATAGTAGCATAGTTGGGATTTACAGTAGCTAGCACATTGGTTTGATAGTAGCATAGTTGGGATGGACAGTAGCTAGCACATTGGTTTGATAGTAGCATAGTTGGGATGGACAGTAGCTAGCACATTGGTTTGATAGTAGCATAGTTGGGATGGACAGTAGCTAGCACATTGGTTTGATAGTAGCATAGTTGGGATGGACAGTAGCTACCACATTGGTTTGATAGTAGCATAGTTGTGATGGACAGTAGCTAGCACATTGGTTTAATAGTAGCATAGTTGGGATGGACAGTAGCTAGCACATTGGTTTGATAGTAGCATAGTTGGGATGGACATTAGTTAGCACATTGGTTTGATAGTAGCATAGTTGGGATGGACAGTAGCTAGCACATTGGTTTGATAGTAGCATAGTTTGGATGGACAGTAGCTAGCACATTGGTTTGATAGTAGCCTAGTTGGGATGGACATTAGCTAGCACATTGGTTTGATAGTAGCATAGTTGGGATGGACGGTAGCTAGCACATTGGTTTGATAGTAGCATAGTTGGGATGGACAGTAGCTAGCACATTGGTTTGATAGTAGCATAGTTGGGATGGACAGTAGCTAGCACATTGGTTTGATAGTAGCATAGTTGGGATTTACAGTAGCTAGCACATAGGTTTGATAGCATACTTTGGATGGACAGTAGCTAGCACATTGGTTTGATAGTAGCATAGTTGGGATGGACAGTAGCTAGCACATTGGTTTGATAGTAGCATAGTTGGGATGGACAGTAGCTAGCACATTGGTTTGATAGTAGCATAGTTGGGATGGACAGTAGCTACCACATTGGTTTGATAGTAGCATAGTTGTGATGGACAGTAGCTAGCACATTGGTTTAATAGTAGCATAGTTGGGATGGACAGTAGCTAGCACATTGGTTTGATAGTAGGATAGTTGGGATGGACATTAGTTAGCACATTGGTTTGATAGTAGCATAGTTTGGATGGACAGTAGCTAGCACATTGGTTTGATAGTAGCCTAGTTGGGATGGACATTAGCTAGCACATTGGTTTGATAGTAGCATAGTTGGGATGGACGGTAGCTAGCACATTGGTTTGATAGTAGCATAGTTGGGATGGACAGTAGCTACCACATTGGTTTGATAGTAGCATAATTGGGATGGACAGTAGCTAGCACATTGGTTTGATAGTAGCATAGTTGGGATGTACAGTAGCTAGCACATAGGTTTGATAGCATAGTTGGTATGGACAGTAGCTAGCACATTGGTTTGATAGTAGCATAGTTGGGATGGACAGTAGCTAGCACATTGGTTTGATAGTAGCATAGTTGGGATGGACAGTAGCTAGCACATTGGTTTGATAGTAGCATAGTTGGGATGGACGGTAGCTAGCACATTGGTTTGATAGTAGCATAGTTGGGATGGACGGTAGCTAGCACATTGGTTTGATAGTAGCATAGTTGGGATGGACGGTAGCTAGCACATTGGTTTGATAGTAGCATAGTTGGGATGGATGGTAGCTAGCACATTGGTTTGATAGTAGCATAGTTGGGATGGACAGTAGCTAGCACATTGGTTTGATAGTAGCATAGTTGGGATGGACAGTAGCTAGCACATTGGTTTGATAGTAGCATAGTTGGGATGTACAGTAGCTAGCACATTGGTTTGATAGTAGCATAGTTGGGATGTACAGTAGCTAGCACATAGGTTGGATAGCATAGTTTGGATGGACCGTAGCTAGCACATTGGTTTGATAGTAGCATAGTTGGGATGGACAGTAGCTAGCACATTGGTTTGATAGTAGCATAGTTGGGATGGACAGTAGCTAGCACATTGGTTTGATAGTAGCATATTTGGGATGGACAGTAGCTAGCACATTGGTTTGATAGTAGCATATTTGGGATGGACAGTAGCTAGCACATTGGTTTGATAGTAGCATAGTTGGGATGTACAGTAGCTAGCACATTGGTTTGATAGTAGCATAGTTGGGATGGACAGTAGCTAGCACATTGGTTTGATAGTAGCATAGTTGGGATGGACAGTAGCTACCACATTGGTTTGATAGTAGCATAGTTGGGATGGACAGTAGCTAGCACATTGGTTTGATAGTAGCATAGTTGGGATGGACAGTAGCTACCACATTGGTTTGATAGTAGCATAGTTGGGATGGACAGTAGCTAGCACATTGGTTTGATAGTAGCATAGTTGGGATGGACAGTAGCTAGCACATTGGTTTGATAGTAGCATAGTTGGGATGAACAGTAGCTAGCACATTGGTTTGATAGTAGCATAGTTGGGATGGACATTAGCTAGCACATTGGTTTGATAGTAGCATAGTTGGGATGGACGGTAGCTAGCACATTGGTTTGATAGTAGCATAGTTGGGATGGACATTAGCTAGCACATTGGTTTGATAGTAGCATAGTTGGGATGGACGGTAGCTAGCACATTGGTTTGATAGTAGCATAGTTGGGATGGACATTAGCTAGCACATTGGTTTGATAGTAGCATAGTTGGGATGGACAGTAGCTACCACATTGGTTTGATAGTAGCATAGTTGGGATGGACGGTAGCTAGCACATTGGTTTGATAGTAGCATAGTTGGGATGGACGGTAGCTAGCACATTGGTTTGATAGTAGCATAGTTGGGATGGACAGTAGCTAGCACATTGGTTTGATAGTAGCATAGTTGGGATGGACAGTAGCTAGCACATTGGTTTGATAGTAGCATAGTTGGGATGGACATTAGCTAGCACATTGGTTTGATAGTAGCATAGTTGGGATGGACAGTAGCTAGCACATTGGTTTGATAGTAGCATAGTTGGGATGGACAGTAGCTAGCACATTGGTTTGATAGTAGCATAGTTGGGATGGACAGTAGCTAGCACATTGGTTTGATAGTAGCATAGTTGGGATGTACAGTAGCTAGCACATAGGTTTGATAGCATAGTTGGTATGGACAGTAGCTAGCACATTGGTTTGATAGTAGCATAGTTGGGATGGACAGTAGCTAGCACATTGGTTTGATAGTAGCATAGTTGGGATGGACAGTAGCTAGCACATTGGTTTGATAGTAGCATAGTTGGGATGGACGGTAGCTAGCACATTGGTTTGATAGTAGCATAGTTGGGATGGACGGTAGCTAGCACATTGGTTTGATAGTAGCATAGTTGGGATGGACGGTAGCTAGCACATTGGTTTGATAGTAGCATAGTTGGGATGGACAGTAGCTAGCACATTGGTTTGATAGTAGCATAGTTGGGATGGACAGTAGCTAGCACATTGGTTTGATAGTAGCATAGTTGGGATGGACAGTAGCTACCACATTGGTTTGATAGTAGCATAGTTGGGATGGACAGTAGCTAGCACATTGGTTTGATAGTAGCATAGTTGGGATGGACAGTAGCTAGCACATTGGTTTGATAGTAGCATAGTTGGGATGGACAGTAGCTAGCACATTGGTTTGATAGTAGCATAGTTGGGATGGACATTAGCTAGCACATTGGTTTGATAGTAGCATAGTTGGGATGGACATTAGCTAGCACATTGGTTTGATAGTAGCATAGTTGGGATGGACGGTAGCTAGCACATTGGTTTGATAGTAGCATAGTTGGGATGGACATTAGCTAGCACATTGGTTTGATAGTAGCATAGTTGGGATGGACAGTAGCTAGCACATTGGTTTGATAGTAGCATAGTTGGGATGGACAGTAGCTACCACATTGGTTTGATAGTAGCATAGTTGGGATGGACAGTAGCTAGCACATTGGTTTGATAGTAGCATAGTTGGGATGGACAGTAGCTAGCACATTGGTTTGATAGTAGCATAGTTGGGATGGACAGTAGCTAGCACATTGGTTTGATAGTAGCATAGTTGGGATGGACAGTAGCTAGCACATTGGTTTGATAGTAGCATAGTTGGGATGGACGGTAGCTAGCACATTGGTTTGATAGTAGCATAGTTGGGATGGACATTAGCTAGCACATTGGTTTGATAGTAGCATAGTTGGGATGGACGGTAGCTAGCACATTGGTTTGATAGTAGCATAGTTGGGATGGACATTAGCTAGCACATTGGTTTGATAGTAGCATAGTTGGGATGGACAGTAGCTACCACATTGGTTTGATAGTAGCATAGTTGGGATGGACGGTAGCTAGCACATTGGTTTGATAGTAGCATAGTTGGGATGGACAGTAGCTAGCACATTGGTTTGATAGTAGCATAGTTGGGATGGACAGTAGCTAGCACAGTTTGATAGTAGCATAGTTGGGATGTACAGTAGCTAGCACATAGGTTTGATAGCATAGTTTGGATGGACAGTAGCTAGCACATTGGTTTGATAGTAGCATAGTTGGGATGGACAGTAGCTAGCACATTGGTTTGATAGTAGCATAGTTGGGATGGACAGTAGCTAGCACATTGGTTTGATAGTAGCATAGTTGGGATGGACAGTAGCTACCACATTGGTTTGATAGTAGCATAGTTGGGATGGACAGTAGCTAGCACATTGGTTTGATAGTAGCATAGTTGGGATGGACAGTAGCTAGCACATTGGTTTGATAGTAGCATAGTTGGGATGGACAGTAGCTAGCACATTGGTTTGATAGTAGCATAGTTGGGATGGACATTAGCTAGCACATTGGTTTGATAGTAGCATAGTTGGGATGGACGGTAGCTAGCACATTGGTTTGATAGTAGCATAGTTGGGATGGACATTAGCTAGCACATTGGTTTGATAGTAGCATAGTTGGGATGGACAGTAGCTAGCACATTGGTTTGATAGTAGCATAGTTGGGATGGACAGTAGCTAGCACATTGGTTTGATAGTAGCATAGTTGGGATGGACAGTAGCTAGCACATTGGTTTGATAGTAGCATAGTTGGGATGGACAGTAGCTAGCACATTGGTTTGATAGTAGCATAGTTGGGATGGACATTAGCTAGCACATTGGTTTGATAGTAGCATAGTTGGGATGGACAGTAGCTAGCACATTGGTTTGATAGTAGCATAGTTGGGATGGACAGTAGCTAGCACATTGGTTTGATAGTAGCATAGTTGGGATGTACAGTAGCTAGCACATAGGTTTGATAGCATAGTTGGTATGGACAGTAGCTAGCACATTGGTTTGATAGTAGCATAGTTGGGATGGACAGTAGCTAGCACATTGGTTTGATAGTAGCATAGTTGGGATGGACAGTAGCTAGCACATTGGTTTGATAGTAGCATAGTTGGGATGGACAGTAGCTAGCACATTGGTTTGATAGTAGCATAGTTGGGATGGACAGTAGCTAGCACATTGGTTTGATAGTAGCATAGTTGGGATGGACATTAGCTAGCACATTGGTTTGATAGTAGCATAGTTGGGATGGACAGTAGCTAGCACATTGGTTTGATAGTAGCATAGTTGGGATGGACATTAGCTAGCACATTGGTTTGATAGTAGCATAGTTGGGATGGACAGTAGCTAGCACATTGGTTTGATAGTAGCATAGTTGGGATGGACAGTAGCTAGCACATTGGTTTGATAGTAGCATAGTTGGGATGGACATTAGCTAGCACATTGGTTTGATAGTAGCATAGTTGGGATGGACAGTAGCTAGCACATTGGTTTGATAGTAGCATAGTTGGGATGGACAGTAGCTAGCACATTGGTTTGATAGTAGCATAGTTGGGATGGACAGTAGCTAGCACATTGGTTTGATAGTAGCATAGTTGGGATGGACAGTAGCTAGCACATTGGTTTGATAGTAGCATAGTTGGTATGGACAGTAGCTAGCACATTGGTTTGATAGTAGCATAGTTGGGATGGACAGTAGCTAGCACATTGGTTTGATAGTAGCATAGTTGGGATGGACAGTAGCTAGCACATTGGTTTGATAGTAGCATAGTTGGGATGGACAGTAGCTAGCACATAGGTTTGATAGTAGCATAGTTGGGATGGACAGTAGCTAGCACATTGGTTTGATAGTAGCATAGTTGGGATGGACAGTAGCTAGCACATTGGTTTGATAGTAGCCTAGTTGAGATGGACAGTAGCTAGCACATTGGTTTGATAGTAGCATAGTTGGGATGGACAGTAGCTAGCACATTGGTTTGATAGTAGCATAGTTGGGATGGACGGTAGCTAGCACATTGGTTTGATAGTAACATAGTTGGGATGGACGGTAGCTAGCACATTGGTTTGATAGTAGCATAGTTGGGATGGACAGTAGCTAGCACATTGGTTTGATAGTAGCATAGTTGGGATGGACAGTAGCTAGCACATAGGTTTGATAGTAGCATAGTTGGGATGGACAGTAGCTAGCACATTGGTTTGATAGTAGCATAGTTGGGATGGACAGTAGCTACCACATTGGTTTGATAGTAGCATAGTTGGGATGGACAGTAGCTAGCACATTGGTTTGATAGTAGCATAGTTGGGATGGACAGTAGCTAGCACATTGGTTTGATAGTAGCGTAGTTGGGATGGACAGTAGCTAGCACATTGGTTTGATAGTAGCATAGTTGGGATGGACATTAGCTAGCACATTGGTTTGATAGTAGCATAGTTGGGATGGACGGTAGCTAGCACATTGGTTTGATAGTAGCATAGTTGGGATGGACATTAGCTAGCACATTGGTTTGATAGTAGCATAGTTGGGATGGACGGTAGCTAGCACATTGGTTTGATAGTAGCATAGTTGGGATGGACATTAGCTAGCACATTGGTTTGATAGTAGCATAGTTGGGATGGACAGTAGCTACCACATTGGTTTGATAGTAGCATAGTTGGGATGGACGGTAGCTAGCACATTGGTTTGATAGTAGCATAGTTGGGATGGACAGTAGCTAGCACATTGGTTTGATAGTAGCATAGTTGGGATGGACAGTAGCTAGCACATTGGTTTGATAGTAGCATAGTTGGGATGGACAGTAGCTAGCACATTGGTTTGATAGTAGCATAGTTGGGATGGACAGTAGCTAGCACATGGGTTTGATAGTAGCATAGTTGGGATGGACAGTAGCTAGCACATTGGTTTGATAGTAGCATAGTTGGGATGGACAGTAGCTAGCACATTGGTTTGATAGTAGCATAGTTGGGATGTACAGTAGCTAGCACATAGGTTTGATAGCATAGTTGGTATGGACAGTAGCTAGCACATTGGTTTGATAGTAGCATAGTTGGGATGGACAGTAGCTAGCACATTGGTTTGATAGTAGCATAGTTGGGATGGACAGTAGCTAGCACATTGGTTTGATAGTAGCATAGTTGGGATGGACATTAGCTAGCACATTGGTTTGATAGTAGCATAGTTGGGATGGACAGTAGCTAGCACATTGGTTTGATAGTAGCATAGTTGGGATGGACAGTAGCTAGCACATTGGTTTGATAGTAGCATAGTTGGGATGGACAGTAGCTAGCACATTGGTTTGATAGTAGCATAGTTGGGATGGACAGTAGCTAGCACATTGGTTTGATAGTAGCATAGTTGGGATGGACAGTAGCTAGCACATTGGTTTGATAGTAGCATAGTTGGGATGGACATTAGCTAGCACATTGGTTTGATAGTAGCATAGTTGGGATGGACAGTAGCTAGCACATTGGTTTGATAGTAGCATAGTTGGGATGGACAGTAGCTAGCACATTGGTTTGATAGTAGCATAGTTGGGATGTACAGTAGCTAGCACATAGGTTTGATAGCATAGTTGGTATGGACAGTAGCTAGCACATTGGTTTGATAGTAGCATAGTTGGGATGGACAGTAGCTAGCACATTGGTTTGATAGTAGCATAGTTGGGATGGACAGTAGCTAGCACATTGGTTTGATAGTAGCATAGTTGGGATGGACAGTAGCTAGCACATTGGTTTGATAGTAGCATAGTCGGGATGTACAGTAGCTAGCACATAGGTTTGATAGCATAGTTTGGATGGACAGTAGCTAGCACATTGGTTTGATAGTAGCATAGTTGGGATGGACAGTAGCTAGCACATTGGTTTGATAGTAGCATAGTTGGGATGGACAGTAGCTAGCACATTGGTTTGATAGTAGCATAGTTGGGATGGACAGTAGCTAGCACATTGGTTTGATAGTTGCATAGTTGGGATGGACATTAGCTAGCACATTGGTTTGATAGTAGCATAGTTGGGATGGACAGTAGCTAGCACATTGGTTTGATAGTAGCATAGTTGGGATGGACATTAGCTAGCACATTGGTTTGATAGTAGCATAGTTGGGATGGACAGTAGCTAGCACATTGGTTTGATAGTAGCATAGTTGGGATGGACAGTAGCTAGCACATTGGTTTGATAGTAGCATAGATGGGATGGACAGTAGCTAGCACATTGGTTTGATAGTAGCATAGTTGGGATGGACATTAGCTAGCACATTGGTTTGATAGTAGCATAGTTGGGATGGACAGTAGCTAGCACATTGGTTTGATAGTAGCATAGTTGGGATGGACGGTAGCTAGCACATTGGTTTGATAGTAACATAGTTGGGATGGACGGTAGCTAGCACATTGGTTTGATAGTAGCATAGTTGGGATGGACAGTAGCTAGCACATTGGTTTGATAGTAGCATAGTTGGGATGGACAGTAGCTACCACATTGGTTTGATAGTAGCATAGTTGGGATGGACAGTAGCTAGCACATTGGTTTGATAGTAGCATAGTTGGGATGGACAGTAGCTACCACATTGGTTTGATAGTAGCATAGTTGGGATGGACAGTAGCTAGCACATTGGTTTGATAGTAGCATAGTTGGGATGGACAGTAGCTACCACATTGGTTTGATAGTAGCATAGTTGGGATGGACAGTCGCTAGCACATTGGTTTGATAGTAGCATAGTTGGGATGGACAGTAGCTAGCACATTGGTTTGATAGTAGCATAGTTGGGATGGACAGTAGCTAGCACATTGGTTTGATAGTAGCATAGTTGGGATGGACAGTAGCTAGCACATTGGTTTGATAGTAGCATAGTTGGGATGGACAGTAGCTAGCACATTGGTTTGATAGTAGCATAGTTGGGATGGACAGTAGCTAGCACATTGGTTTGATAGTAGCATAGTTGGGATGGACATTAGCTAGCACATTGGTTTGATAGTAGCATAGTTGGGATGGACATTAGCTAGCACATTGGTTTGATAGTAGCATAGTTGGGATGGACGGTAGCTAGCACATTGGTTTGATAGTAGCATAGTTGGGATGGACATTAGCTAGCACATTGGTTTGATAGTAGCATAGTTGGGATGGACGGTAGCTAGCACATTGGTTTGATAGTAGCATAGTTGGGATGGACATTAGCTAGCACATTGGTTTGATAGTAGCATAGTTGGGATGGACAGTAGCTAGCACATTGGTTTGATAGTAGCATAGTTGGGATGGACAGTAGCTAGCACATTGGTTTGATAGTAGCATAGTTGGGATGGACAGTAGCTAGCACATTGGTTTGATAGTAGCATAGTTGGGATGGACAGTAGCTAGCACATTGGTTTGATAGTAGCATAGTTGGGATGGACAGTAGCTAGCACATTGGTTTGATAGTAGCATAGTTGGGATGGACATTAGCTAGCACATTGGTTTGATAGTAGCATAGTTGGGATGGACAGTAGCTAGCACATTGGTTTGATAGTAGCATAGTTGGGATGGACAGTAGCTAGCACATTGGTTTGATAGTAGCATAGTTGGGATGGACAGTAGCTAGCACATTGGTTTGATAGTAGCATAGTTGGGATGTACAGTAGCTAGCACATAGGTTAGATAGCATAGTTGGTATGGACAGTAGCTAGCACATTGGTTTGATAGTAGCATAGTTGGGATGGACAGTAGCTAGCACATTGGTTTGATAGTAGCATAGTTGGGATGGACAGTAGCTAGCACATTGGTTTGATAGTAGCATAGTTGGGATGGACGGTAGCTAGCACATTGGTTTGATAGTAGCATAGTTGGGATGGACAGTAGCTAGCACATTGGTTTGATAGTAGCATAGTTGGGATGGACAGTAGCTAGCACATTGGTTTGATAGTAGCATAGTTGGGATGTACAGTAGCTAGCACATAGGTTTGATAGCATAGTTGGTATGGACAGTAGCTAGCACATTGGTTTGATAGTAGCATAGTTGGGATGGACAGTAGCTAGCACATTGGTTTGATAGTAGCATAGTTGGGATGGACAGTAGCTAGCACATTGGTTTGATAGTAGCATAGTTGGGATGGACGGTAGCTAGCACATTGGTTTGATAGTAGCATAGTTGGGATGGACGGTAGCTAGCACATTGGTTTGATAGTAGCATAGTTGGGATGGACGGTAGCTAGCACATTGGTTTGATAGTAGCATAGTTGGGATGGACGGTAGCTAGCACATTGGTTTGATAGTAGCATAGTTGGGATGGACAGTAGCTACCACATTGGTTTGATAGTAGCATAGTTGGGATGGACGGTAGCTAGCACATTGGTTTGATAGTAGCATAGTTGGGATGGACGGTAGCTAGCACATTGGTTTGATAGTAGCATAGTTGGGATGGACAGTAGCTAGCACATTGGTTTGATAGTAGCATAGTTGGGATGGACAGTAGCTAGCACATTGGTTTGATAGTAGCATAGTTGGGATGGACATTAGCTAGCACATTGGTTTGATAGTAGCATAGTTGGGATGGACAGTAGCTAGCACATTGGTTTGATAGTAGCATAGTTGGGATGGACAGTAGCTAGCACATTGGTTTGATAGTAGCATAGTTGGGATGGACAGTAGCTAGCACATTGGTTTGATAGTAGCATAGTTGGGATGTACAGTAGCTAGCACATAGGTTTGATAGCATAGTTGGTATGGACAGTAGCTAGCACATTGGTTTGATAGTAGCATAGTTGGGATGGACAGTAGCTAGCACATTGGTTTGATAGTAGCATAGTTGGGATGGACAGTAGCTAGCACATTGGTTTGATAGTAGCATAGTTGGGATGGACGGTAGCTAGCACATTGGTTTGATAGTAGCATAGTTGGGATGGACGGTAGCTAGCACATTGGTTTGATAGTAGCATAGTTGGGATGGACGGTAGCTAGCACATTGGTTTGATAGTAGCATAGTTGGGATGGACGGTAGCTAGCACATTGGTTTGATAGTAGCATAGTTGGGATGGACGGTAGCTAGCACATTGGTTTGATAGTAGCATAGTTGGGATGGACGGTAGCTAGCACATTGGTTTGATAGTAGCATAGTTGGGATGGACAGTAGCTAGCACATTGGTTTGATAGTAGCATAGTTGGGATGGACATTAGCTAGCACATTGGTTTGATAGTAGCATAGTTGGAATGGACAGTAGCTAGCACATTGGTTTGATAGTAGCATAGTTGGGATGGACAGTAGCTAGCACATTGGTTTGATAGTAGCATAGTTGGGATGGACAGTAGCTAGCACATTGGTTTGATAGTAGCATAGTTGGGATGTACAGTAGCTAGCACATAGTTTTGATAGCATAGTTGGTATGGACAGTAGCTAGCACATTGGTTTGATAGTAGCATAGTTGGGATGGACAGTAGCTAGCACATTGGTTTGATAGTAGCATAGTTGGGATGGACAGTAGCTAGCACATTGGTTTGATAGTAGCATAGTTGGGATGGACGGTAGCTAGCACATTGGTTTGATAGTAGCATAGTTGGGATGGACGGTACCTAGCACATTGGTTTGATAGTAGCATAGTTGGGATGGACGGTAGCTAGCACATTGGTTTGATAGTAGCATAGTTGGGATGGACAGTAGCTAGCACATTGGTTTGATAGTAGCATAGTTGGGATGGACAGTAGCTAGCACATTGGTTTGATAGTAGCATAGTTGGGATGGACCGTAGCTAGCACATTGGTTTGATAGTAGCATAGTTGGGATGTACAGTAGCTAGCACATAGGTTTGATAGCATAGTTTGGATGGACAGTAGCTAGCACATTGGTTTGATAGTAGCATAGTTGGGATGGACAGTAGCTAGCACATTGGTTTGATAGTAGCATAGTTGGGATGGACAGTAGCTAGCACATTGGTTTGATAGTAGCATAGTTGGGATGGACAGTAGCTAGCACATTGGTTTGATAGTAGCATAGTTGGGATGGACAGTAGCTAGCACATTGGTTTGATAGTAGCATAGTTGGGATGTACAGTAGCTAGCACATAGGTTTGATAGCATAGTTGGTATGGACAGTAGCTAGCACATTGGTTTGATAGTAGCATAGTTGGGATGGACAGTAGCTAGCACATTGGTTTGATAGTAGCATAGTTGGGATGGACAGTAGCTAGCACATTGGTTTGATAGTAGCATAGTTGGGATGGACGGTAGCTAGCACATTGGTTTGATAGTAGCATAGTTGGGATGGACGGTAGCTAGCACATTGGTTTGATAGTAGCATAGTTGGGATGGACGGTAGCTAGCACATTGGTTTGATAGTAGCATAGTTGGGATGGACAGTAGCTAGCACATTGGTTTGATAGCATAGTTGGTATGGACAGTAGCTAGCACATTGGTTTGATAGTAGCATAGTTGGGATGGACAGTAGCTAGCACATTGGTTTGATAGTAGCATAGTTGGGATGGACAGTAGCTAGCACATTGGTTTGATAGTAGCATAGTTGGGATGGACAGTAGCTAGCACATTGGTTTGATAGTAGCATAGTTGGGATGGACAGTAGCTAGCACATTGGTTTGATAGTAGCATAGTTGGGATGTACAGTAGCTAGCACATAGGTTTGATAGCATAGTTTGGATGGACAGTAGCTAGCACATTGGTTTGATAGTAGCATAGTTGGGATGGACAGTAGCTAGCACATTGGTTTGAAAGTAGCATAGTTGGGATGGACAGTAGCTAGCACATTGGTTTGATAGTAGCATAGTTGGGATGGACAGTAGCTAGCACATTGGTTTGATAGTAGCATAGTTGGGATGGACATTAGCTAGCACATTGGTTTGATAGTAGCATAGTTGGGATGGACAGTAGCTAGCACATTGGTTTGATAGTAGCATAGTTGGGATGGACATTAGTTAGCACATTGGTTTGATAGTAGCATAGTTGGGATGGACAGTAGCTAGCACATTGGTTTGATAGTAGCATAGTTGGGATGGACAGTAGCTAGCACATTGGTTTGATAGTAGCATAGTTGGGATGGACATTAGCTAGCACATTGGTTTGATAGTAGCATAGTTGGGATGGACAGTAGCTAGCACATTGGTTTGATAGTAGCATAGTTGGGATGGACAGTAGCTAGCACATTGGTTTGATAGTAGCATAGTTGGGATGGACAGTAGCTAGCACATTGGTTTGATAGTAGCATAGTTGGGATGGACAGTAGCTAGCACATTGGTTTGATAGTAGCATAGTTGGGATGGACAGTAGCTAGCACATTGGTTTGATAGTAGCATAGTTGGGATGGACATTAGCTAGCACATTGGTTTGATAGTAGCATAGTTGGGATGGACAGTAGCTAGCACATTGGTTTGATAGTAGCATAGTTGGGATGGACAGTAGCTAGCACATTGGTTTGATAGTAGCATAGTTGGGATGGACCGTAGCTAGCACATTGGTTTGATAGTAGCATAGTTGGGATGGACAGTAGCTAGCACATAGGTTTGATAGCATAGTTTGGATGGACAGTAGCTAGCACATTGGTTTGATAGTAGCATAGTTGGGATGGACAGTAGCTAGCACATTGGTTTGATAGTAGCATAGTTGGGATGGACAGTAGCTAGCACATTGGTTTGATAGTAGCATAGTTGGGATGGACAGTAGCTACCACATTGGTTTGATAGTAGCATAGTTGGGATGGACCGTAGCTAGCACATTGGTTTGATAGTAGCATAGTTGGGATGTACAGTAGCTAGCACATAGGTTTGATAGCATAGTTTGGATGGACAGTAGCTAGCACATTGGTTTGATAGTAGCATAGTTGGGATGGACAGTAGCTAGCACATTGGTTTGATAGTAGCATAGTTGGGATGGACAGTAGCTAGCACATTGGTTTGATAGTAGCATAGTTGGGATGGACAGTAGCTACCACATTGGTTTGATAGTAGCATAGTTGGGATGGACAGTAGCTAGCACATTGGTTTGATAGTAGCATAGTTGGGATGGACAGTAGCTAGCACATTGGTTTGATAGTAGCATAGTTGGGATGGACAGTAGCTAGCACATTGGTTTGATAGTAGCATAGTTGGGATGGACATTAGCTAGCACATTGGTTTGATAGTAGCATAGTTGGGATGGACGGTAGCTAGCACATTGGTTTGATAGTAGCATAGTTGGGATGGACATTAGCTAGCACATTGGTTTGATAGTAGCATAGTTGGGATGGACAGTAGCTAGCACATTGGTTTGATAGTAGCATAGTTGGGATGGACAGTAGCTAGCACATTGGTTTGATAGTAGCATAGTTGGGATGGACAGTAGCTAGCACATTGGTTTGATAGTAGCATAGTTGGGATGGACAGTAGCTAGCACATTGGTTTGATAGTAGCATAGTTGGGATGGACATTAGCTAGCACATTGGTTTGATAGTAGCATAGTTGGGATGGACAGTAGCTAGCACATTGGTTTGATAGTAGCATAGTTGGGATGGACAGTAGCTAGCACATTGGTTTGATAGTAGCATAGTTGGGATGTACAGTAGCTAGCACATAGGTTTGATAGCATAGTTGGTATGGACAGTAGCTAGCACATTGGTTTGATAGTAGCATAGTTGGGATGGACAGTAGCTAGCACATTGGTTTGATAGTAGCATAGTTGGGATGGACAGTAGCTAGCACATTGGTTTGATAGTAGCATAGTTGGGATGGACAGTAGCTAGCACATTGGTTTGATAGTAGCATAGTTGGGATGGACAGTAGCTAGCACATTGGTTTGATAGTAGCATAGTTGGGATGGACATTAGCTAGCACATTGGTTTGATAGTAGCATAGTTGGGATGGACAGTAGCTAGCACATTGGTTTGATAGTAGCATAGTTGGGATGGACATTAGCTAGCACATTGGTTTGATAGTAGCATAGTTGGGATGGACAGTAGCTAGCACATTGGTTTGATAGTAGCATAGTTGGGATGGACAGTAGCTAGCACATTGGTTTGATAGTAGCATAGTTGGGATGGACATTAGCTAGCACATTGGTTTGATAGTAGCATAGTTGGGATGGACAGTAGCTAGCACATTGGTTTGATAGTAGCATAGTTGGGATGGACAGTAGCTAGCACATTGGTTTGATAGTAGCATAGTTGGGATGGACAGTAGCTAGCACATTGGTTTGATAGTAGCATAGTTGGGATGGACAGTAGCTAGCACATTGGTTTGATAGTAGCATAGTTGGGATGGACAGTAGCTAGCACATTGGTTTGATAGTAGCATAGTTGGGATGGACATTAGCTAGCACATTGGTTTGATAGTAGCATAGTTGGGATGGACAGTAGCTAGCACATTGGTTTGATAGTAGCATAGTTGGGATGGACAGTAGCTAGCACATTGGTTTGATAGTAGCATAGTTGGGATGTACAGTAGCTAGCACATTGGTTTGATAGTAGCATAGTTGGTATGGACAGTAGCTAGCACATTGGTTTGATAGTAGCATAGTTGGGATGGACAGTAGCTAGCACATTGGTTTGATAGTAGCATAGTTGGGATGGACAGTAGCTAGCACATTGGTTTGATAGTAGCATAGTTGGGATGGACGGTAGCTAGCACATTGGTTTGATAGTAGCATAGTTGGGATGGACAGTAGCTAGCACATAGGTTTGATAGCATAGTTTGGATGGACAGTAGCTAGCACATTGGTTTGATAGTAGCATAGTTGGGATGGACAGTAGCTAGCACATTGGTTTGATAGTAGCATAGTTGGGATGGACAGTAGCTAGCACATTGGTTTGATAGTAGCATAGTTGGGATGTACAGTAGCTAGCACATAGGTTTGATAGCATAGTTGGTATGGACAGTAGCTAGCACATTGGTTTGATAGTAGCATAGTTGGGATGGACAGTAGCTAGCACATTGGTTTGATAGTAGCATAGTTGGGATGGACAGTAGCTAGCACATTGGTTTGATAGTAGCATAGTTGGGATGGACGGTAGCTAGCACATTGGTTTGATAGTAGCATAGTTGGGATGGACGGTACCTAGCACATTGGTTTGATAGTAGCATAGTTGGGATGGACGGTAGCTAGCACATTGGTTTGATAGTAGCATAGTTGGGATGGACAGTAGCTAGCACATTGGTTTGATAGTAGCATAGTTGGGATGGACAGTAGCTAGCACATTGGTTTGATAGTAGCATAGTTGGGATGGACCGTAGCTAGCACATTGGTTTGATAGTAGCATAGTTGGGATGGACAGTAGCTAGCACATAGGTTTGATAGCATAGTTTGGATGGACAGTAGCTAGCACATTGGTTTGATAGTAGCATAGTTGGGATGGACAGTAGCTAGCACATTGGTTTGATAGTAGCATAGTTGGGATGGACAGTAGCTAGCACATTGGTTTGATAGTAGCATAGTTGGGATGGACAGTAGCTACCACATTGGTTTGATAGTAGCATAGTTGGGATGGACCGTAGCTAGCACATTGGTTTGATAGTAGCATAGTTGGGATGTACAGTAGCTAGCACATAGGTTTGATAGCATAGTTTGGATGGACAGTAGCTAGCACATTGGTTTGATAGTAGCATAGTTGGGATGGACAGTAGCTAGCACATTGGTTTGATAGTAGCATAGTTGGGATGGACAGTAGCTAGCACATTGGTTTGATAGTAGCATAGTTGGGATGGACAGTAGCTACCACATTGGTTTGATAGTAGCATAGTTGGGATGGACCGTAGCTAGCACATTGGTTTGATAGTAGCATAGTTGGGATGTACAGTAGCTAGCACATAGGTTTGATAGCATAGTTTGGATGGACAGTAGCTAGCACATTGGTTTGATAGTAGCATAGTTGGGATGGACAGTAGCTAGCACATTGGTTTGATAGTAGCATAGTTGGGATGGACAGTAGCTAGCACATTGGTTTGATAGTAGCATAGTTGGGATGGACAGTAGCTACCACATTGGTTTGATAGTAGCATAGTTGGGATGGACAGTAGCTAGCACATTGGTTTGATAGTAGCATAGTTGGGATGGACAGTAGCTAGCACATTGGTTTGATAGTAGCATAGTTGGGATGGACAGTAGCTAGCACATTGGTTTGATAGTAGCATAGTTGGGATGGACATTAGCTAGCACATTGGTTTGATAGTAGCATAGTTGGGATGGACGGTAGCTAGCACATTGGTTTGATAGTAGCATAGTTGGGATGGACATTAGCTAGCACATTGGTTTGATAGTAGCATAGTTGGGATGGACAGTAGCTAGCACATTGGTTTGATAGTAGCATAGTTGGGATGGACAGTAGCTAGCACATTGGTTTGATAGTAGCATAGTTGGGATGGACAGTAGCTAGCACATTGGTTTGATAGTAGCATAGTTGGGATGGACAGTAGCTAGCACATTGGTTTGATAGTAGCATAGTTGGGATGGACATTAGCTAGCACATTGGTTTGATAGTAGCATAGTTGGGATGGACAGTAGCTAGCACATTGGTTTGATAGTAGCATAGTTGGGATGGACAGTAGCTAGCACATTGGTTTGATAGTAGCATAGTTGGGATGTACAGTAGCTAGCACATAGGTTTGATAGCATAGTTGGTATGGACAGTAGCTAGCACATTGGTTTGATAGTAGCATAGTTGGGATGGACAGTAGCTAGCACATTGGTTTGATAGTAGCATAGTTGGGATGGACAGTAGCTAGCACATTGGTTTGATAGTAGCATAGTTGGGATGGACAGTAGCTAGCACATTGGTTTGATAGTAGCATAGTTGGGATGGACAGTAGCTAGCACATTGGTTTGATAGTAGCATAGTTGGGATGGACATTAGCTAGCACATTGGTTTGATAGTAGCATAGTTGGGATGGACAGTAGCTAGCACATTGGTTTGATAGTAGCATAGTTGGGATGGACATTAGCTAGCACATTGGTTTGATAGTAGCATAGTTGGGATGGACAGTAGCTAGCACATTGGTTTGATAGTAGCATAGTTGGGATGGACAGTAGCTAGCACATTGGTTTGATAGTAGCATAGTTGGGATGGACATTAGCTAGCACATTGGTTTGATAGTAGCATAGTTGGGATGGACAGTAGCTAGCACATTGGTTTGATAGTAGCATAGTTGGGATGGACAGTAGCTAGCACATTGGTTTGATAGTAGCATAGTTGGGATGGACAGTAGCTAGCACATTGGTTTGATAGTAGCATAGTTGGGATGGACAGTAGCTAGCACATTGGTTTGATAGTAGCATAGTTGGGATGGACAGTAGC